>NW_013657618.1:104513-137949 GCF_000142905.1 Thecamonas trahens ATCC 50062
ATTGGGAGGGAGATGGGGGGGGAGTGGGGGGGGATGGGGGGGGATGGGGGGGGATGGCGATCGTGGTGGTGGTGGTAATGATGAGGGTGATGGTGGTGATGATGGTGGTGATGAGGGTGGTCAAGGTGATGGTTGAGACGGCCGCTGTTCGTTTCGTACGTGCAAACGATTAATCGTTCGGTCATTCATCGCCCGCCTGAAGGATGCCCGAGTTGCCGCCGCGGTGACGGACGCCTGGGAGCATGCGCGAGGCGCGCGAGGTGCCGTACGGCGCCGATCCGGAGGAGCGGCGGGCGCGGACGGTGCCGAGCTTGTCGTTTGACGACCCCGACGACCGGGGAAGGAGAGTATGACAGAGATGAATACAGCGGCCGGACGGGAGAGCGGCGTTCATCTCTGCATCGCCGACTGTTTTCTGTTGTGGCCCACCAGTGACCACAGCAGCGATCAACACATTGTACTGCTCTTTAACCGCGATTGATGGACGTTGCGACGTCTGTGGCGCGTCGCGGAGCGCAGCTTGCGATGGACAAAATTGTCCATTCCGTGCCGTAAAGGGCTAAACGTTCGTTCGTTCGTTCGTTCGTTCGTTCGTTCGTTCGTTCGTTCGTTCGTTCGTTCGTTCGTTCGTTCGTTCGGTCGTTCGCTCGGTCAGTCGGCCGTTGGACCGCTGCCGCCAACCCCTGCAGCCGCTTCAGTAGCGCAGTGCAACACCTCACAGGCACCTTACCTTTGCAAGAAGCATCGAGTTGCACATCCCCGGCAAAGTAGCAAGAGTACCTGCGTGTGTACCCCCCCCCCCCCCCTCCTCCCCCTTCACCCCCCCCCCCCTCTATCTCCTTCCCCACCCAGTCGGAAGTAGAGTGACACGGCAGTCGAGTCCGAGCAAAGCCAAGCCCAAGCCCATAGCCAAGACCAGAGCCAAGGTCAAGGCAGAGAGTCAAGCCAGTGAAGTGAGTCGGAAAAGAAAAAAACTACGCAATGGGCAAGAAGAAGGACAAGTCGAACAAGGGCGAGATGGTGGTCGTCGATGTGTACTGTGCTCGGAATCTGATGGCCACAGAAGGGAGAGGCAAGACCGATGGTTATGTGACGGTCAAGTACGGCAAGAAGTCGGAACAGTCGCAGGTCATCAAGGCTACCATTCATCCTGATTGGAACGCTCGCTTTCGGTTTGAGGCAAAGTCAAAGGTCAAGAGTCTGACCATGAACGTCATGGACAAGGACGCCTTTTCCAAGGACAACTTTCTCGGCATGCTGGTTGTCGACGATCTCGACGACGACAAGTACCGCGATCCGAGCCGGGACCGCAAGTGGAACTCGCTGGTGAACAAGAAGGGCAAGAAGGACAAGCCGCGCGGAAAGGTCCAGTACACTATCCGCATTCTGTCGGCCGACCACAAGGACGCGGTCGGCCCGTCGTACGCCATGCTCAACGTCACCAAGAAGAGCAAGTCCAAGGACAAGAGCAAGGGCAAGGGCAAGAGCAAGGGTAAGAAGGGCAAGCGCAAGCACAAGGCCGGCAGCGACGACGACGAGTCATCCGAGACCCCGGTCGTTCGGCCGGAGGATCGGTTTTTCGACGGCGCGTCCGAGTCGGAGACCGACGAGGAGGAGGCCGTTCTCCACGCGCTCGAGCAAGCCGATCTCTCGCCAGACGAGGAGCAGGTTCTGATGGTCAAGGCTGCCGAGAAGCGGGTGGCCAAGCTGCTGCGCAAGGCCGAAGCCCGCGAGCGCGACGGCGACGGGGCGCAGGTGGGAACCAGCGAGCTCCCACCGCCGCCGGGCTACGCCGCGGCGGCGCTCGGGATGCCTGCCCACGCCGGCCGTGGCGGCGCACACGCTGGCCCGCCGCTGCCAGACCCGCTCCGGCCGTATGCGGCAATGCAGGCGCGAATGCGGCAGGACCTGGTCGACTTTGCAGCGCACCGGACGTCGGCGGCCCGGCTCGCCCGCCGCGGCGAGCGCGACCGCTACGGCCTCCCACTCATTGTCGGCTCGTTTGGCTCGATCCACGACGTGCGCAACCCACACGGCGTGGCCGGCCCGAACACATCCGCCACCCGCTTCCGCGGCCCACCGCTCGACCGCGACGGCTACCTCGTCGACGTCCCGGACGTCCTCGCCAAGTACGGGGCGTACGACGCGGGCTGGGCCGGCGCCGCAAGCCCGCACCGCCACACCCGCAGCTACCGGATGGCCCACCGCAGCCGCTACCTGCGGATCAACCCGGACGACCCGGCCGCCGGCGATCCGGCCGCCGGCAAGTACGTGTACCGGATTGTCGAGTAGAGGCAAGAGTAGTTCAATTCAACAAACACAAAGTAGCCCGGGCGTGGCGCGTGCAGAGTGTGTGGTCGCCGGTCACGAGTCAGCGTATCCGAGGCTCGCTAGCACGGCCTCGAGGACCCTCACCGGTTGGTTGGCGACGTCGTCGAGGGCCGACGGCGCGACCGAGGTCGAGGCCACGACAATGTGGGCCAGCGACTTGGAGGCGTACTCGGCCTTGACGGCAGCAATCTCGGTCTTAGCCTGTTCCATGGCAGCGGCGACGCGGTCGTCAGCCGTCGCCGAGCCGTCGGCGTGGCGGCGGGCGTGCAGAAGCTGGGTAGCGACTGCGCGGAGCTTCTCGGTCAGCTCGGCCGAGCGGGCCACAGCAGCATCACGCTGCGAGGCCAGATCGACCAGCGCTCTCGCCGCCCGCTTGTGGTTCTCGGTTAGAGTGGCAATCGTCGCCTTGGCCGCCGACTGCTCGGCCCGAACGCCTGCCAGAAGCTGCTTCAACTGCGCTGTCGTCCGTGACATGCGGGCCTCTGCAGCGAGCGCCCGATTCTGCCACGCCTCCAGCTCCTCGTGACTCGGCCCCGACGAGTCGCTTGCTGATTCGCCAGGAGTCGGAGTCTCCGCTCTCGTCGGCGTCTCTGGCCGAGCCATCATCGCCTGCGGAGCCGTACCACCAGAAGCACCTCCCGCTCCACCGCCTTTGCCACTCTCCGGCCCAACCATCTTTGGCGGAGCCGGCGAGAGCGGCCGACCAGGCGAGTGACCTGTCGAGTGAGCAGGTCCCGAAGCGGTACCCGTGCCAGCAGCTGCTGTGGTACGCCCAGCACCAGCGCTTAGCCCAGCGCTTTCCCCAGCGCTTGCCTCTGTCCCAGCTTGTGTCCCTGTACCTGCATGCGTGTCACTCTCCTTGGCTATAGCCCCGCCCGCCACGGACGAGCCCTGCTGCTTCGGAGTTGACTTTCCTCTCCCTCCCCTTCCTCCACCACTCCCCGTCGCTGTCGTCGCCACGGCCCCAGGCAGCGCATGCGGACGGAGTGCTCGTTCAAGATGGGCAAACATGCCCTCGAGGTCGCTGAACGACATCCTCACACACAAGCCGGAGTGGAGTGGAGTGGAGTGGAGTGGGGTGATGTGTCCATAGAGTGCGGGAGGGAGGGGGGGGGGGCGAAAAGCAGCTCAGCCGACATGTGTTGCTGGCCGTGGTAGACATCGGGGCTGGGGAGGGGGGGGGGGGGGGGCATTGCGTGCGCAAGGGACGCAAAGGGGGGATCGGGTGGACCGATCTATGTAGGGGTGGTGGAGAGAGTGGGTATCGGGGATTGAAGGGATTGAGGGGAGTAGGAAGGGAGGGAGGGGGGAGGAGGAGGAGGGGAGGAGGGGACAGGGACAATGGTTGCGAGTGTGATCAGTGATCATTACATGAGCTGAGGTGATTGTGGTTGTTGGTGGTGGTGGTGATGGTGTTGGTGGTGGTGGTGGTGGTGGTGGTGGTGGTGGTGGTGGTGGTGGTGGTGGTGATGGTGATCTTGCCGTTGACGTTGTCGTGGATGACGGCTTTTTCCTGAAGTTGGCGATCGGATGGCGATCAGCCGCGGTCCGACCTAGAGCGAGTTGTTGACGCAGCGAAGCACTCGACGCCGACTGCACAACGCACAATGAGCGTGAATGTGGTGGACGAGATGTACCTCGGGGATGCCATGCAGAAGAACCTGAAGGTCTTGACATATATGTATGTTTGGCGGGGGATTTAGCGGGGGTTAGGGCAAGGAGTGGCCTTCTCCTGCGAGGCCGGAGGGCGGGGATGGGGAGGAAGTCGAGGCTTTGCGGCGGCGTCGGTGGTGGAAGTGGTAGCCATGGCACAGACTCAGACTCACGTGGGGCAAACGGGTGGGCGTTGGCGGGGTGTGTACATAGGCGGGTGCTCCTTGCGGTGACGTTTGGCGCTGTGGCAGGTATTCTGGGACTGACGGGCTCTGCTGGGTTTGCGCTCTGGGGCGGCTCGTTTGGGCTGGCGTCGGTGCTTGTGGTGGTCAAGGCGACGGCGGCGCAGGTGCCGCGGGCGGTCGGTGGCGGGACGGTTGGCAACTCGGGCTTTGCTGGCTTCTTTGCCTCGGGATGGAACCATCTCACTGCTCTCTCGCAGTCGTTCCTCACCTATGTCCTCTTCTGGACCCTCTTCCGCAACGTGGCCCATGTCTACTAGATCGATGTCGCCCGGCTGTCGTCCGACATTGTCGTCCTGTCGTGCTCAAAGAGCCAGGTCTGCGCTTGGAATTGCCGCGAGGCATTCGTCAAATGTCTCGTCTTGGGCTTGGTCATGTTTGTGTGTGTGTGTGGGGGGAGGGTGGGTGTGTGGGAAGCAACATCTGCTCGCACGTAGGTAGGTAGATAGCCGAGATCTTTGCTCCCGTTTGCGATCGATGTTCTACATGATACAGCCACTATGGTAGAGCGTAGCATCGGTAGCGGCCAGTGTCCTGGCCCAATCTGACTCCAACATGCACAGATCGTCGGCTGTATGCGGCACGACGGCGGTGGTCGGCGTGGATCGGCTGTGACTCGTTGATCGTGGTCGCATGAATCAGCATGAGTCGGCCTGCGTCGGGATGTGAGTCGGGATGTGAGTCGGGATGTGAGTCGGGATGTGAGTCGGCATACGTCGGCATGAGTCGACGATCACGGTGGCCATCGCCGTCCGTCGACGTCGACCACTCCACTCTCTCGCATCTCAGTGAGTGGCATGTCGAGCACGGGACGCGGGAGCTTGCTTGACCAGCTTAGCCGCCTTGAGGCTGCGGGAAATGCCACCTTTGACAAGCTGTATGTGGTGAGTGTGTGTGAGTGTGTGTGTGTGTGTGTGTGTGTGTGTGTGTGTGTGTGTGTGTGTGTGCACGTGGGTGGACTCATGGCTGTGGGCGTGGCGAGGCGGCAACAGCTCGCAAGGACTGCAGACACCGTACACGGACGAGGAGATGCGGAGGGATAGGGAAACAATTATGGATGCGTTGAAGGAGCTGAAGGACGGGTTGGACAAGTCGATTCTGCTCGATCTCACGGCTACACCGCTGGAGAACGTCGAGCACATCCACATCAACTCCAAGATGGCCCGCAATGAGAAGGCCGTCCTCGTCTCCAACGTCCGCGAGTTGACCCCGTTGTCTGTTCCGCCACCGGCGGCAGCTGGCACGGCTACTTCCCGCCGCTCATCCGCCCGTGCTGTTGCTGGCGATGCCGGCACAGATGATGGCGTGGCACCCATGCGAGTGACTACAACGTCGGCGGCGACCACGGTTTAGGCATATTGGCTGCCCTGCGTGAGGTTCTGGTGTGGGCTGTGTGTGCAATGAGTGCCATGGCCCGTGGCATCGTACATATCTCCTTTCTCCGTCATCTGTGCCACATGGAGTCGACGTGATGCAAGAGAATGAACATGGGGGAGATGGATTCCTGTAATGGCAATCTTGTTGACAGTCAGACGTAGACGTGCTGCGTACCCGCGGTATCGTCGCAAGATTGGTTGACGAGCCGACGAGCGGCCGGCGCAAGATTGGTTGACGAGCCGACGAGCGGCCGGCGGTCTGTTGGTCGGCCGGCGGTCTGTTGGTCGGCCGGCGGTCTGTTGGTCGGCCGGCGGTCTGTTGGTCGGCCGGCGGTCTGTTGGTCGGCCGGCGGTCTGTTGGTCGGCCGGCGGTCGGTGAGTGGCGGACGGGCGAGGAACGACGCGTCGGCTGGCGAGAGCTGGCCGTCGGACGGCACTTGACGCCAGCCAGCTGTGTGATGTTTGCGCGAGTGGCCCAGAGTGTTCAGCGGACGTGTGCAGTGCATGGAGTTCGAGTTGCCGGGAGCACTCGAGCCTCTTCTTCCAAGGTTGGTGGAGTGAGCGGAGTTGGAGGCAATGAGGTCAACGCCGGTGGCTTTCCCACGGCTGCGGCTCTGAAGGCCCAAAAGGCTGACTCGTCGGCTCTCCGTCAGCTCAAATATTTCCACCACACGGGCCTTGTTCTTGCTGCGGCTGTGCCTGCTGCGCTTGCCCTTTCCCCCTCTGCCCTCAACATGCCTGTTGATCTCGTTCTCTCTGCTGCGGTTCCCTACCATGCCTATGTCGGTACCGTCGGTGTCGTCGAGGACTACGTCCCCAGGGACTCCCAGGAGACCGCAAAGACCGTCGCCCTCTTTGTCGCCGGCCTCATGGCCGCAGGCATGTTCAAGGCAACCTTCTTTGGCTCTGGTCCCACAGAGGCCGTCAAGGCCCTCTGGCGGGATGCCCCGGAGAAGAACGCCGACGCGTAAACCATCTCTTGCGTTTTCCCTCACATCGCCCTCCCTCTCCCCATATGTCCTCATTGCCCCTGTCTGTGCCCTTGCCTCTGCCCTTGCCTCTGCCCTTACCTCTGCATGCCCACATCGTTCCACTCTGCTGCCTTCTCCCATCCCTTCTCCCATCATCATCGTCATCATCGTCATCATCGTCATCATCATCGGTGTCAGCCTCGCGTTTCGGGCAGCGTCGGCAAGCTGCCGGCTGCCGGCTGCCGACCGACCGACCAACCGAAACCGCCCGCACCGACCGGACCGACACACTCTGCCTGTGGCCAAACTTCCAGGCTCTCTCACACACGCTTCTCTCGTTACTCACCAACCAAACTTTCAGAGGATAATGGAAGAAGAGTCTTACCCATCCCCTACGGGTTTGGACTCGCTACGTTCTATCTACGACACGCTACAGGTAGGCATCGCGGTCTGCTCGGCGGATGGCGCCAGCCTGTGTCGGGCACTTTGGATGACATGCTGCTGGAGGGAAAAACCCCTACTTTAACTCAGCACTCACATCGGCTTGTTTGCCTGCGTATGGCGGGTGTGGACGGCGACAGGAGTTACACGACCTTTCGTCGGATTCGGAAGAGGAGGCTGCGGCCGGGCTCTGGCCCGAGGCGACAAGATCACGATCACGATCATCAACACCGACACGATCGCGGTCTCTCTCATCGTCATCGTCGTCTTCGTCGTCCTCATCGCAGTCTGTAGAGGGTGGAGGCGGGCGGATGGGGTTGTGGTCGGAGCCTTCCATGAACGGCTCGCCGCTGCCGCTGAACTCATCGTACGCGAGCTGGACCAATTTGGGCGACGATCGGGCGCTGTTGTACGGCGGCGTAGCATCGTTCAGGCCATTGCCGATGTCGAGCCCGCTATTTACCTCGCTGCCATCGCCACTGGTGTGCGAGCTCAAGAGCAACACGTGGTCGCTGCTGGTTCCGCCACGCGGATCGTACATCCCGACGCCGCGACATGGTCACGCAGGGGTGCTGTCGGCCGACGGAACGCGAGTGTATATCATTGGCGGCATCACCTCGTCGGCGCCGCTGGGCAGTCCGGACGGCTACGCGGCGCCGCCATGGATCGAGGTCTTTGAGGTGGGGACGGGGACGTGGCAGCTGCTGGAGGCTATGGACGGGGAGGCGCCGGTGCCTCGACTGCTGCACGGCGCGGCGATGGCCGCCGAGTGTCTGGTCATTGCCGGTGGGCTGGTGTGGCACGACGACGCGCTGTGTCTCACTACAAGCATCTCAGTCTTTGATCTGACGACGCACACTTGGCACCGCCACGTGGCCGAGCTACCGGAGGCCGTTATGGCGCCGAGCCTGGTCTGTGTGGGCGACTCACGGGTGGCGGTTGTTGGCGGCAACGTGGCGGTCAACCATGCGTACACCACGTTTGGCTGGTTGGAACTGACACGAAGTGTGAGTGGCGACATCAGCGTGACCTGGCATGCCGCGGCGTGCAGCCTCAGCGATGACGGCGCCAGGACTAACCGGTGCCTGTCGATCTCAGCGACGCCACTGGAGGCGCGCGGCGGCGGCGGCATGCTGGTAGTGGCGCGTTTTGCCACCGAGATGGTGTGCTACGTGCTGGACGCCGAGCTGACACAGCTCCGGCGGGTGGGACCGGCCTTCCGTCTGGGTCTTTCGCAGGACATGACGCTGAGCGTGCTGGCGGGCGTGGTGAGTGAGGATGGGCGACGAGTGGTGCTTGTGCCGTGGATCGACCTCAGCGTGCACGACCCATCACTGAAGCTCCCCAGGATGGCCACAGCGAAGAAACTCCTGCGGACGTTTGTCCTGGACGACGCGCCGATCAAGGGCCCATGCAGCCTGGTGGCGCTGGGACGGACGGCGGTGGTGAAAGATGCGCTGGATACAGTCATGACATCTCCGTCGGTTCCGCCGGCGATGGTGGCCGAGCTGGTTGCCGAGGCGCGGCTCCGGAACTCGCTCCAGCCGATCCACGTCGGCCTGTTTCGCACGCTAAGCGTGGCCCGCATCTCATGGGTCGACGTTGTTGACGATGACTGGCTCAAGTCGCTCGTTCATGCCTGCCCGCACCTGGTCGAGCTCGACATCTCGGGCTCCAAGGGTGTGACTAGCGACGGACTGGTTGTCCTTGGCGCACTGCCGTGCCTTGAGCGGCTTGGGGTGGCCCACATGGAGGCGACGCAGCACGAGAACACGATCGACGACCTGTTGCTGAACCTGCCACAGATCCGACAGCTCAACGCAAGCCACCTCCATGCAACGTATGGTGTGCACCAGTCGCGAGATGCGCACCGAGAGTGGCAAGAAGTTGTGCGGCGGCTGGATCAGTTTGTGCTCGACGGGCGGGTGCTGACAGTGCCGATGGCCATCGAGCTGGCTGAGCTCAATGCCAGGGCAGTCTCTGTTGCCGGCTGCGGCTTGCTGTTTCTGCCGAATCTCTACAACGAGATCCGGCTCGGCTTTGGCACGTCTTTCACAGACCTTCACAGCTACTATGGCGCGATGGAGCGCGAGCACGGCATGGTACTTGACAACGATCTGCGCGAGCTCTGGACACACCGGCTGAGCTCGTTCTGCATTGCCGCCGACCAGCCTGCACTCATGAGCGAGATCGAGCTCCTGCGGCGCGGCCTCTCCGTCCCCGACATCGACATGCTGTACTGGCTCGATTCGGACGAGGACGACGACTGGTAGGGTTGCGTTTAATCGCTACCCACTTGTACACTGACGATACTGGCGACACAACCATCAATGCTCGCGTGGCGATACCGAGCATCGATGTGTGTGTGTGTGTATGTGTGTATGTGTGTGTGTGTGTGTGTGTGTGTGTGTGTGTGTGTGTGTGTGTGTGTGGGCAAGTGGGTCGGCAGCCGATTCGGCGGCCGGTGGAGGGACGGAGCCTTCTCCAAGCGAGCAGCCGGCGGGCAACACTACGGCGGGTGGGGGGAGGGAGAGGGACAGGGAGAGGGAGAGGGACGGGGACGGACACTCGTCTCTTCTGCTGTTGTGAGGCTAGGAACAGAAGGACCATGCGACGGATGCACTCGTCTGTGGTGAGCGGAGAGCGTGTGCAAGAGGAGGCACGGGAGGCAGCACGGGTCCGTGTGGCCGCCCTCTTGCAGGAGGCTGAGCATGTGGGCAAGGTCGGCGAGTACATGACGGACATTGGCCATGCCTTGGCAGCCGTGGAGAGCCAACTGGTCTCGGTCGTCACCATGCAGCTGAACGATGCCAGATCGGCCATGAATGCTGCTGGCGAGGGGAGGGCTCATCTGAACAGGGTGCGGAAGAGGTACGGATCGGCAGGGCTGGGAAGGGGTGGGATGGTGGGGAAGGGGTGGGATGGTGGGGATGGTGGGGATGGTCATTGCAATGGTCATGGAGATCATGGAGATCATGGAGATCATGGAGATCATGGAGGTCATGGAGATCATGGAGGTCATGGAGATCATGGAGATGATGGAGATCATGGAGATCATGTCGGTTGTAGTCATGGAGATCATGTCGGTTGTAGTCATGGAGATCATGGAGATCATGGCGATGGTCAGGGCGATGGTCAGGGTCATCATGGAGGTCACGGCCGTGGTGTGAAGGCCGACCATCTACTCACCTACCCCCCGCTCCCCTGCGCAGCATCACAACCGCATCAGCAACATCAACTGCAACAGCCTCCCTCATCCACCAGTACCCGCTCGTCGCCTCGGTCTCGCAGGCTGCCACCAACATCCGTGCCACCCTTGATCTGCTCGACAGCATCCAGTCCATCCCAGAGAGGGTTGTCGAGCTCCTTGACCTGCTGGAAGACGACGATGCGCTTATTGAGGTCCACACCGAGCTCATCCAGCTCGAGGCCGACCGTGACACCGCCCTTGCTCGGGCTGCAGACTCGCCGGCCGAGCAGGCCCAGCTCGCCATCCACTTTCAGGAGGTTGCCGAGGTCCGGGCCAAGCTGCTCAAGCGCATCCGCCAGCTGTTTGGCCGGACGCTCGAGCTGGCTCGTTCCATGCCACAACTCCTTGTTGCCATCCTCATCATCGTCTCCAAGGAGGAGGCTGCTGCTGCTGCTGCCGGCGACCTCACCGCCGTCCAGTACTTTGGCTTTGAGGCCAAGCTCGGCCGCTACGGCCTCCTCATGATGGACGCACTCGATCGTGCGGCCGAGGAGCGGTTCATGGGCCACTTTGGCATGACCTCTACCCTCGCCGAGGTCCTCGAGGCCGGCGCCTTTGTCATCGAGGATCTCGAGCAGGTCTACGACGTCGTCCGCCCCTGCTTCCCGCCGCAGTTCCGTGTCTTTGACTTTTGGATCTCCGAGTACCACACCCGGCTCTACAACAAGCTCGAAGAGATGACCCTCTCCTCGGCCGCGCCTCTCACCGCTGCCGAGATCCTGGTCTTCATCTCGTGGGTCCGCGAGTACCAGGCCGACATGGCGCTTCGCCTCGGCGTCACCTCGCTCGAGCCGCAGCTTGTCGAGTCGTTTGCCCCGCTCATGGGAATGTACCTCGAGCACATGGCCTCTCGTCTCCACGAGTGGGTCGACAACGTCTTCCTCGCTGACACCGACGATCGCAACACCAATGCCCCACCCGAGCGCGACATCACTGGCCTCAACTGCACCGCCGCGCCGGTCCATCTCTTCAAGATGGTCAACGAGCAGATCGAGGTCGCCTCGGGCACCTCGATGGGCAAGTTCCTCTGGGACGTCGTTGTCAAATGCATCACCGCCCTCAAGCGCTACCAGGACCGTGTCGCAGGCATGCTTGTCTCCGTCGCCGACGGCTCGTCGCTCTGGCAGCGCCGGGACTCTGAAGCCGACGGCGACCTCGCCTTTCTGTACACGCTGGAGCAGATCAACAACGCATCCAAGTGCATGCGCCACACGGCAACGCTCAAGGACAAGCTCGCCGCCATGCTTGAGGAGCCGTGGGACGAGGAGCTCGACGCGCTGGATGAGCTCGACGCTGGCTTCTTTGCGCTCGCCAACCAGGCCGTCAGCGTTCTCTCGGGCCTCATTCTTGATGACCTCAAGCCGGTCATGGCCCAGTTCTTCTCGTCCAAGGGCAAGTGGATCGAGGAGCAGCTGATGGCCACCGTCATTGCCACCCTCGAGGACTACTACTACGAAGACGAGCTGCGCGAGTGCATCGACCCGGTCTTCTTTGAGCGCCTCGCCATCGGGCAGGAGATTGCTGTCGTCCAGGCCTACGTCGACGCCCTCCTCGCCTCCAAGACGCCTGTTACTGAAAATGTGGCTGCAGCCATGCTCGCCGACAAGGAGGCACTCGACGGCTTCTTTGGCTCGGTCCTTATCATGAAGCAGAAGAAGGCCGCCCGGGTCACCCGCGTCATCGCCTCGCTCGCCGAGTTCCTCGTCGCCCAGGCCGGCAACATGGCGCTGTGGATCGAGGACCTCGTCCGCGACAATCCGGATCTCGATGCTGCGCAGCTAACCACCCTCAACAACCTCCGCCCGGGCCTCGACAAGCGCGAGCGGGCCATCGACCTCGATGCCGGTCTCCGATATCTCGAGGCCTTTGACGGCGTTCCGGCATCGGCTGAGTTTGGCTGGTTCTCCGCCTCGCACAAGCAGTGACCCTTGCTGCAGCGCACGTGTTTATCGCCCGGCGTCGCGACCACGGGTATCGGCAGCGGCCTCGACCAGATCTTCAAGCGCCTGGCGCCAGAGCTCGAGTCCGCCCTGGTGGCACTCGACCCGCATGCTGACGTAGCGCTCGAGAGCGGCTGCGGCGTCCTCGACCCGCTGGACGGCGACAAGGTCGAGATCGGCCTTGAGCCTGTTGTCCGAGGCGTCAAAGGCAGCGGCGGCAACAGCCACCCGGTTCGACATCTCCTCCATCTTCTGATACTCCTTGTGGGTCGACGAGGTCGTGGCGTGGGTGTCAGCGCCTGCTGCTGCTGCTGCGGCGGCCGACGACGACGCCGAGTCGGCAGCCTTCTTCTCGGCCTTGGTCAGGCGATCCTCCAGCTCCCACCACTCGCCACACGCCGCATTGCGGGCGTCGACCGAGCGCTTGATCTCGCGAAGGCCGCGAATGGCGCGCTTGGTCGGGATCCATAGGTACGAGTCTGCAAGCTCGGCGAGCTGCTCGAGGCGGTCCGACTCTTCCGACGCCGTCGAGGCGATGACGTCGAGCATGAGCTCGACTGGCGTAGCGGTCGGTTCGTAGTCAGCGGTCATGGTCATGGCCGCGTTGCAAAAGTCGCCCCAACCGTCGGCCTCCTTGTGGGTGGCTTTCACGAGCGCCTGCGCGGCGATGGCGTGATCACGAAGCGCAGCATCCGACGCGGCGGCGGCGGCAAGGACGTCGTCGTAGGCGCCGTCGTGCTCGCGGGTAGTCGATCGCGGGACCAGCGAGCGGTAATCAAACGAGGTAAGGGTGGCGACGACGTCGTCCTTGACGCCCTTGGGCGACGGCACCTCGATGTCCTCCAAAAAGGCCCGCAGGACCCGCGAGCTCCGCAGCGTCGGGTGCGTCCCCACCCGCAGCAGAAACTGCTCGAGGCACACACGGCGGTACTCGATGACGTGCTCGCGGAAGCGGCCAATAAAGGCCTTCTCAGGCAGCGGCGGCACAATGGTGCCCTTGGCCTCCTTTGCGAGGCACTCGTGGAGCCACAGAAAATCGCGGAAACGCCGATCGACACAGTTGGACGCCCGCGAGTAGCCCGGCAGGTTCGTCGCCGAGTGGACTTCGTACGAGATGTACGGGTTGACCGTCGAGCCGACCTTCTTCGGGTTCGTCACCGTCACCTCAAAAGCCACACCATCGCCACCGCTTCCAGGCCGTCCTGCCGGCGACAGCTCGCCGGCCTCAGCCGTGGCAAAGATCTCCTCGGGCTCGGCTGCCGCAGGCTCGTCGTCCGACGCCGACGGCATGGCACCGCTGTCGCCATCGGAGGACGCCTCGCCATGGGCAAACGGATCCGACGCGTCGTCGTCGTCCGAGCCAAACAGTTCGCCTGCTCCAGATACCGAAACCGGCTCTGTCTTGCCAGTGACCGGGCTTTCGTCATCGGCCGTCTTGTCTGCCGCCGCAAACGGGTCGTCGTCGTCGTCGTTGTCAGCCGCCGCAAACGGGTCGTCGTCGTCGTCGTTGTCTGCCGCCGCGAAGTCGTCGTTGTCAGCCGCTGCGAAGGGGCTGTCGTCGTCGTCGTTGTCAGCCGCCGCGAAGGGGCTATCGTCGTCGTCGTTGTCTGCCGCTGCGAAGGGGCTGTCGTCGTCGTCGTTGTCAGCCGCTGCGAAGGGGCTATCGTCGTCGTCCTTGTCCTCGTCAGCCGCCGCAAACGGATCACTGCCTGCACTGCCATCTGCCTCGCCATCCGTCGTCGTCGTTGTCCTCGTCAGCCGCCGCAAACGGATCACTGCCTGCACTGCCATCTGCCTCGCAGCTCGTTGTCGCCGACCGGCCCGGTGCCTGCCCCCATCCCGGTGCCTGCCCCCACCCCGGCGCCTGCCCCCAGCTCGCTGTCTGCGGCAGAGACAGGCCTGTCTGCGGCGACGCATGACTTGCAGCGGGCGGTGCCTGCACCCTTCTTCCACTGGCCCTTGGAGAAGGCCTCCCGTGCATGGCTCTCATGGCATGCTGCACACTCCCGCATTCCGCTTCCCTCTTGCCTTGCTGCCTTGCGCGTCACGTGAAGTCCGCTCCAGCTCTTGCCCTTGCCCCTTCCCCTGCTCCCGCTGCCACAGGCCGTCGCTCCGTCGGCCACTCGGTTCGTCGCTCCGCCGCCGTTCGGTCGGTCGGCCGATCGCTCCGCCGATCGGTCGGTGGGTCGGTGGGTCGGCGGGTCGGCGGGGCGATCGGTGGGTGGTTGGGTGGGTGGGTCGGTCGCTGAGTCGGTGGGTGGGTCGGTGGGGATCGGTCAGTCTGTTGTTGAGTCTGTCTGTCTGTCTGTCTGTCTGTCAGCCTATACCCCTGTAAGGTAGAGTCGAAAGTGCAAGATGCGGCGCGCCTCAATGCGGACAACGCTGTCTTCTTACCACCCGCGACCGCCATAACCGACTGATCGGTGTTTACTGCGCAGCTCCGGCGAGGATGTCGTCGTCCGTGAGGTAGATGGCCGGTCGCGGGGAGGCACAGGGTACGCCAAGTCTAGCGGCGAGAGTTGCGGTGAGCGACTCGACGTTCTTGAGGCGAAGCAGGAAGAGCGAGAGGTGGTCAAAGGTGACCTCTGGAGCCGCCGGGGAGGTGGCGGACGATGCGATGTCGCCGGGGCGCCCTGGACGGGTTGTGGTGCCCGAGGTGCGCTCGTCCCAGAGGATGGCAACCTTGTTGAGCACGAGGGTCGGCGCCATGCGGGAAACTTCCTCGTCAAGGGCTTGGACCTTGTTGACGAGTGAGGCGCAGACCCGCTCAACGACGTCGACACGCTCAGCGTCAGAGCCGGGGGCTGGCGAGGTGAGCGGCGGGACGAGCGACTCGGCTAGTTGGATGAGCTCGTCGCGCGAGGGGGTGGCGGCAAGGGCGGCGGCGAGCTTGGCGTCAACGTCATCGAGCCGGCGGACAATGTCGGCAGCCTGAGGTGGCTCATCGTCGCTGTCAAAGCGGACCTCAAAGGCGTGCAGGCTGGCGTCGACGTCGGCCAGCTTGGCCTCAACAGCCGATTCGACGGCATCGAGTCGGGCAAGGATACTGATGTCGCGCACTGCCACATGCTTCTCGAAGGTGCTGAGCGCATCGGCGAGTCGTGCAGACTCGTTGCCCAGCGCCGACGATGCAGACAGCGCCATCGAGGCCTTGGAAAGGGCGGTGGCCACGGCCTCGGCGTCTGCGACAGAAGGGCTCGCTGGCTCGGGCTCGGCCGCCACCAGCTTGGCGAGCTTCGCAGACTCTGCAGCGACTGCGGCCTCGAGCTGTGCAAGCCTTGCGGTCTCTGAGGCGGTGACAGCGGCGCGGAGCTTTGCAGACTCGGACTCTGAGGCCAGGGCGGACGCGAGTGAGTCAATTTCGGCTGCTGCGGCGGCCTGGAGCGAGTCGATGCGCGTAGCTGTGGCCTTCAGCGAGGCAATATCGGCCGTGACCGACTTGAGCGATTCGCAGTTGTAGGAGGCGGTAGACCTGACCGAGTCGATGTCAGCGGTGGTTGTGCTGTGGAGCGAGTCGATGTCGGCAGCAACCGACTTGAGCAGGTCGCGGTTGCCAGCTGTAGTAGTCTTCAGCGACTCGATATCGGCGCTGGTGGCAGCCTGGAGCGAGAAAATGTCGGCGGCAGTAGACTTGAGCGCTTCACAGTTGTCAGCAGTAGCAGCCTTGACCGACTCGATGTCAGCGACTGCAGCCTCGAGTGAGCAAACGTTATCGGCAACAGACCTGAGCAACTCGGAATTCTCCAGACTGGCGGCCTCCAGAGAGGCGATTCCAGAGGTGATGTCCTTCAGCGACTCGATTTCAGCAACCGCAGCCTTGACCGACTCGATGTCAGCGACTGCAGCCTTCAGCGCGTCGACGTCAGCAACTGCAGCCTTGACCGACTCGATGTCAGCAAACGCGGCCTTCAGCGCGTCGATGTCAGCAAACGCGGCCTTCAGCGACTCGATGTCAGCAACCGCAGCCTTGACCGACTCGATGTCAGCGACTGCAGCCTTGACCGACTCGATGTCAGCAAACGCGGCCTTCAGCGACTCGATGTCAGCAACCGCAGCCTTGACCGACTCGATGTCAGCGACTGCAGCCTCGAGTGAGCAAACGTTATCGGCAACAGACCTGAGCAACTCGGAATTCTCCAGACTGGCAGCCTCCAGAGAGGCGATTCCAGAGGTGATGTCCTTCAGCGACTCGATTTCAGCAACCGCAGCCTTGACCGACTCGATGTCAGCGACTGCAGCCTTGACCGACTCGATGTCAGCAAACGCGGCCTTCAGCGCGTCGATGTCAGCAAACGCGGCCTTCAGCGACTCGATTTCAGCAACCGCAGCCTTGACCGACTCGATGTCAGCGACTGCAGCCTTGACCGACTCGATGTCAGCAACCGCAGCCTTCAGCGCGTCGACGTCAGCAACCGCAGCCTTGACCGACTCGATGTCAGCAAACGCGGCCTTCAGCGCATCGATGTCAGCAAACGCGGCCTTCAGCGACTCGATTTCAGCAACCGCATCCTTGACCGACTCGACGTCAGCAACCGCAGCCTTGACCGACTCGATGTCAGCAAACGCGGCCTTCAGCGACTCAATGTCAGCAACTGCAGCCTCATGTGAGGCAACGACAGCGGCAACAGATTCGAGCGAATCGCAATTATCGGCAGCGGTAGCCTTCAGCGAGTCTACATCAATGATGACTGCCTCGACTGCACTGCTGTGGGCAGCTTCAGCTTCCTGCAGCAAGCCCTTGACCGTCTCTACATCCGCCACGACATCGGCGATTGCGTCGTTGCGGCTGGCGGTCTCGGCCTCAACCAGGTCCTTAAGCGCATCCAGTCCGTTCGCAACGCGGGCTTCAAGGCTCCCGAGAACATCCATTTCGGCGGCCAAGGTTGCAACTGCGGCCTCAAGCTTGGCGACAACAGGGCCCTCAATAGCGCACACGCGCGTGGCCAGGCGTCCACTCTCAGTTTGTGCGGCAGCCACAGTTGCCGCGACTGCAGCGACATCGGCGAGTGCACGCTCACTGTCGCGCTGGGCCACCGCGGTGACGTGCTCTAGCTCGGCAACAACCTTGGCGGTGGTGTTGGCCACAGCCAACGCGCGGGCAACGTCACCACCGATGACGGCAGCCTCGGACTTGCCAGCAGACTTGGCCTCTGCCACAATGACGCGCAGACCGTCGATGGCCTCAAGGGCGTGTGCAACATCGGCCTTGGTCTCCGAGACAACGGCCTCAAAAGACGCAGCGATGGTCCGAGCGTCAGTCTCGGCCACACCCGATGCGCCGAGCGCGAGGGCGGACGTCGCTTCCCGTGTTTCGTCTACGGCAGCCTCCAACTTGCTGATCTTGCCAGACAGCGCACCCACAGCGGCCTCCAGCGCAGATGTGGTCGACAGGGCTGTGCTCACCACGGTGTCAAGGTCAGAGGTGGTTGCCATGGAGATGGATCGTGTTTCCTCAGCAGCAGCACTTGCGTTGGCGGCTAGCGCAGCGGCACCGTCAGCTACGGACTTGACATTGGCCACAGCACCAAAGGCAGCCTTGACCTCTGCCGCAGCTGCCTCGGCCACTGCCTTGACCTCGGCCACGGATGCCTCGGCCACCGCCTGAACTTCAGCCACCGCCTTGGTCGCAGCGTTGGCCTCGGCCGTGGATGCCTCGGCCAATGCCCTGACCTCGGCCACTGCCTCGGTCGCTGCCCTGGCCTCGACCGCCGCCACATCGGCCACAGTCTTGACCTCGGCCACGGATGCGTCAGCCACTGCCTTGATCTCGGCCACGACCTTGGTCGCAGCGTTGGCCTCGGCCGCAGCCGTACTGGCCACCACCTTGGCCTCAGCCACTGCCTCGGTCGCAGCGTTGGCCTCGGCCGTGAATGCCTCGGCCAATGCCCTGACCTCGGCCACCGCCTCGGTCGCAGCGTTGGCCTCGACCGCGGATGCCTCGGCCAAAGCCCTGACCTCGGCCACTGCCTCGGTCGCAGCCCTGGCCTCGACCGCCGCCGCATCGGCCACAGTCTTGACCTCGGCCACGGATGCGTCAGCCACTGCCTTGACCTCGGCCACGACCTTGGTCGCAGCGTTGGCCTCGGCCGCAGCCGTACTGGCCACCACCTTGGCCTCAGCCACTGCCTCGGTCGCAGCCCTGGCCTCGACCGCGGATGCCTCGGCCAATTCCCTGACCTCGGCTACGGATGCGTCAGCCACTGCCTTGACCTCGGTCACGACCTTGGTCGCAGCGTTGGCCTCGGCCGCAGCCGTACTGGCCACCACCTTGGCCTCAGCCACCGCCTCGGTCGCAGCGTTGGCCTCGGCCGTGAATGCCTCGGCCAATGCCCTGACCTCGGCCACCGCCTCGGTCACAGCCCTGGCCTCGACCGCCGCCGCATCGGAAACCGCCCTGACCTCGGCCACCGTCTCAGTCGCAGCCCTGGCCTCGACCGCCGCTGCGCTGGCCACTTCCTTGACCTCAGCCACCGCATCAGACACCACCTGGATCCCGGCGACAGATTCCTCGGCTACCGCCTCGGCAGTAGCCTTGGCCTCAGCCCCAGCCGCTTCGGCAGCAGTTCTTACCTCTTCCACCATCTTTGCCACAGATTTGACCTCGGCCTCGAACCCGTTCATCCGCGCCTCGACTGCTGCTGCCACCGCAGCGGCGTTGAGCCCAACCTCCACCTTGTCGACGCGGACGGCCATGGCCTTGGCCAAGCTATCGAGCTTGTCCACCTGCGCCGCCGCTGCCTCGGCAGCTTCCTTGACGGCCGTCACACTGGCTGCATCACCGGCGACTCGCGAGACTGCCGCCACAAGGCTCTCCACTCGCTCCTGGACCTCGCCGGCGAGCTCGTCTACCCGGGCGTTGAGCTCGCCAAACAGCTCGGTCGTCTGGCCCTGCAGCAGCCGCACCACCTGTGCCGTCTTGCGCTTGATGCCGTTGTTGGCGGCGACGTTGGCTCCGAGCACCCCCACGTTCGTCTCCATCTCGGCCACCCGCCCGGCAAGCGCAACAAGCTCGCGCTGCATATCAAGCGACGCGCACGCCATCTTCTGCGCAAGGTGCTCGACGTCAAACCCAAGTCTTTCCATCTCCAGTCGGTGCGTGAGCACCGTGGTGTTAGCGTGAGAGACCTCAAACACAATCGGAGACGGCGCTCCTTCCGGCGAAGCCGGCTCCACAATGCTCCGCACCGGTCGCCGGCTTGGCGACATCACGTTTGGGTCCATCACCGCCAGCGGCACACGCTCGCCACCTTTTCGCGGCGAGTTCTTGAGGTCGGCAATTGCAGAGAGCAGCACATCCGCAGACCGCATCACGTCCTCCACAGACTCGTTCATCGAGTGCAGCTGCGAGGCCGTTTCAGCAAGCGAGCTTCCACCGGCACCACTCGCGTACCGCCGGTACCCGCCACCGCCACCGTCTCCGCCGCCACCGCCACCGCGGTCGCCGTGCCCGCTGCTCGCAGACCCAGGCCGCCGACCATACGACGACGTCGGCCGCCCGCCACCGCCGCCACCTCGTCCACCACCTCCAAACGGCCGACCAAGGTCGTCGTCGTCGTCATCGTCGTTGAACCGCCGCCCTAGCCCGGACCGATACTGGTAATGGTCGTCACCGCCACCGCCACCACCGGCACGCGGAAACTCGAGCGAGTTGGACGACGACGACGACGACGATGATGATGACGACGACGACGGAAGCCGATCACCCTCATGTCCACCACCGTACACACCGGACGCATTGGTTGACGCGCCAAACGAGGTTGTCGACGCCGTGTTGACCCAGCGCTGGACGTGTCCAGCTGCCGTGGGTCCGCTCGTGCGCCCACCGCCTTCGCCGTGACCGCCCTCGCCGCCAAACACTACCCGGTCCATCAGCTGGTTCACCGTTCCCTGGATTTTGGTGTTGAAAGTCTTGTTCGACTCCACATACGCCTCGAGCGCCTCGATCGACGCTGTCAGTGCGTCGAGATCCTGATACACCTCGGGGAAAGACTGCGTCACCAAGCCATCCATCTGCTCCTTGAGCGCTACAACATGCGAGACAACCGACGACACATCCGACCGCAGCGTCCCCATCCGATCGTCGAGCTCCGCCACTGTTGCCGCAGTCTCCTTGGAGCTGCTCCGCAGCGACTTGACCCGGTTCTCCACGCCCTTGACCCGCCGCTGCAGTGACCGCGCGCCGCTCGACTCGCCGCCGGCATTGTCCTCGTCCACGCCGGGAGAGAACCCACGGGACTTGTCCGGCGACAGCCGGCTAGCCGTCTCTCGGGCCGCACTCGCCTCCTCCCGCGCTGCAAGCGCCTCGGCCTGTACCCGCTCCACCGCGCCGAGAACCTCTGTCACTGCCGCCGACGACGACGCGTCGACCGCGTCGACTCGCTCTGTCAGCTCTGTCACCAACGCGCGGAGCTCAGTCACGTCGTTTCTCGCCATTTTCGAGTGCGAGACGGCCTCCTCCTTGGCGTTGTTGAGCCCCTCGTAGACTTGTGCAAGGTCTCGCCGCATCGTCTTGAACTGTGAGACCGTGATGGCGCTCTCGCTGCTCTCACCGCTGCTCGTACCCCTGGCCTCTACAAGTTCCATCAGCTGAGAGCGCACCCGCTCCAGCTCGTGGTTACGATCGACGCTGAGGCTTGCCACGTCCTGTTCCACAGACTCGAGCGCATACCGCAAACCGGCCACTTGCTCGCCCAGCGCCGCAAAAGTGCTGGCATCCACGCCTCCACCACTGCTCTCGTCGCGGACTGCCGGACTATCATCGACAGAACGTGCCGCAGCTACCGCAGCCAGCTCGGCCCGGAGTTCGGTCACCGCCCGTGCGGCAGCATCCGCGGCATCGCGCACCGCGTCCTCGTTGCTTGCGCTTGTGGCATCTACCTTGCGCAGAATCCGGAGTTCCAGAGCGTCTAGATCACCCGGCGACACGCTGCTCTCCTGGGCGATCGCGGCAGGGGCTTGAATAGCCGCCACACTCTCCTCGATGGTGTGCAGAATTCGCCGCTCCAGCGCTTCGAGGTCACCAGGTGAGACTCCAGGGGTGGGCGAGCTTTCAACTGGGACCGGCGCTGCTGCCGCCGCCTTTGTGGCAACCTCGTCAATCTTGCGCATGACTCGTAGCTCGAGCGCGTCGAGATCAGCCGCCGCTGTCGCGGCTGGCATCGGCGCCGGCGCCTCTCCGGCGCGCTGCAGGGCGAGCATCGGCGCCCGCTGAGCCTCCAGCGCCGCCTGAAGCGCAGTATTGACCGACGCTGTTGTCTGGGCCTGCAGTGCGTGGATGGTCTGAATCGAGGCCTCAATGCCCTGAACAGACTCCTGCAGCGTCCACACCTCCTGCTGGAGGCTCCCGACCTTCTCCTTCTCGCGCCACAGCTCTGCATGGGCGTCGGGATCGTCGTTGAACGCACGCGACTCTTTCTCAAGCTTCTCGACCCGGGCGAGCAACTCGGCAATGACCTCGTCCTTGCGCGCAGCCTGCTCGGCTGCTGCAGTCTGGTGCTCCTTGACCCCTGTCATCAGCTCGTGCAACAGCTGCATCTGAGTCTGCATCGCAGGCACGATCTCCGGCGCCATGACGTACTGCAAGCCCATCCCACCGTTTCCGCCTCCCCCCCCCACGCTTCCACTCTCGAGGCCGATGCCCGAGACCTCGCCGAGCTCACCCTCGAGCTCCTCATCGATCCTCGGCCTGCTGTCAAAGTGGGACGAGGCCAGCCGCGGGCCGGGCGCCAAGACCCGCTCGTACGCCGAGGAGCCAGCGCTTAGTGAACGGGCAGCTGTCGACGATCGCGAGCCAGCACCGCCATGGCCTGGCCCACGGACCGAAATGTTCGAGTCGTCCACCACGAGCGTCCGATTGCCCGACAGCGGCATGGTGAACGAGACTCTGGACGACGACGACGGCGGGAGACTCGACGGGTGCCCATGCCTTGTTGTCCAGATGGACTTCTACATCGCCACCACATATGCCAAACCGAGTGAGTCTTCCCCCCTCCCCCCCCTCCCCCCCCCCCCTTCACCCTCCGGCACGGCCTTTCTCTGGCAAGTGGCGAAAAGCCGCCTTGATCATGATCGGGAGGCGATCGCGCGCCAAAGCACCCCCCCCCCCCACCCCCCGCCCGCCCCCGCTACCGTCCTCCCCACACCCCCGGGCCCACTCCCACCAGCAAGCCGCCAAAGCCCACCAGCACGCCATGTCCCACTTGTGGATGACTGCCACCCTTTGGAGCACCAACCCGTTTAGCCTTGTCTCACGTACAGGAGGTGGTCTCCCAGTCATGGCGCCAGACACGTGTGGCGGACCGGAGCGAATCCAATGGTCGACACGCCCGAGCTTGCCCTTTGGCGGCGCGAGCGCTGCCAGCGACTCTGCGCGAATATCGTACCCGATTGGGGGTTTATGTCGAGGACGGCGGCTCGCTTGAGGTCGTCGGGACGGGCGTAACGGGCGACGGCGGTGGGGATGTGACAGCGGCGGCAGCAGCGGCGGCGATGGAGGTCGGCAGAGCGACAGTGCCGCCGGTGACAGTCGGCTTGCGGCTCTTGGACGGCTTGGACGGCGCATTCGCTGTCTTGAGCGATGGACGTCGGCCGGAGAGCTTGCGAGGTGGCGGAGAGGCTGGTGGCGGACCGGCCGACGCACCGGGCGGAGCGGAGATGAGGACGGGTGACGGCGGCGAGCTGATCGAGGGCTGGCGGGCGTGAGCAGCGGCGGGGACGTGCGCGGGCGGCTCGGGCAGGGCGACCGGAGCCGGGATGGGCGATTGGGGCGGCGGACTGGAGGCTTTGACGAGCGCGGCGCGGTGCGGCGGCGGCTCGGGGCCGACGTAAGTCGGCTTGCGGGCCTTGGACGGCTTCTTGGGCGGCTCGCGAAGGATGGTGAGACGATCAAGCTTGGCCTTGCGGCGCTGGTCCTGGATGGCAGCCATGCGCTCCTGGCGCTTAGCAAAGAGGCGGGCGACGTTGTTCTCCTCGGAGCGCTCGGTCTTGTCGAGCTCGACGCGTGCGGCGGCGACGAGGACGCGACGAGCCTCGGTGACGTTGCGGACGCGGTTGAGGATGGCCTTTGTCTTTGCGGCACGTGCCTTGGCGATCTCCGCCGTGTGGCGCTCCTCCATGGCGGCGAGGACAGACTCAAACTGGGCGCGAAATGCTGTCAGTTCTGCGGCCTGGGCCAGGACAAGGTCGCGGACGGCGGCGCTGGCGTCGTCAAAGAAGGCAGTGCAGTTGTCGCGGGCGTCGAGGAACTCTGTGAACGACATAAAGACCTCCGGGAGCGCGCGGGTAGTCTCGCGGGTCCGAGTGTTGAAAAAGTGCATCTCTGCACGGACGTAGTCAGGGATCTCTGCCCAGAAAAGCTCATTGGTCATGGGTGCGGTGGTGTCGCCGTAACGGAAGGTCGGGCGCGACGGCAGCGGGTCGTCGTCGTCGGCGTACTTGTCAAAGACGGCCCAGTTGATGGCCGACTCCTCGGTCTCGGTCTTGTTGAGCTTGTCGACGACGGTTGCGTGGAGCGAGGGATTTGCCCGCATGCGCTCGATGTAGGCAGCGACTTCGGCGTGGACCGGCTTCACAAGCTCGAGGGCGGGGAGGAGCTGGACCTGGCTTTCCTCAAAATGGGTGGGAAAGGCAGGGCCGTAGGCAAACAGGTGGACCGGGTGCTTGTTGACACGCGACGGTTCGGGCGCGTAGTGTGTGGCGGCGACCTGGAGCGAAGGATCGGAGAGGAAGAGCGCCTTTGCACCACGACCAAGTCGGAGCTTGGACTTGCCCTTCTTCTCGACGATGGCCTCGTCAAAGTGCATGCCCGCAAGGTCGACGCCTTGAAAGGCGGCGGTGACCCGCTCCTCGACAAAGAGGTTGAACGCC
This sequence comes from Thecamonas trahens ATCC 50062, assembly GCF_000142905.1. NCBI lineage: Eukaryota > Apusomonadida > Apusomonadidae > Thecamonas > Thecamonas trahens. Next base: position 128,583 of record NW_013657618.1, read on the forward strand.
TGTGTGGCGAGCATGGCCGAGACAAAGGCCTGGGCCTTGGAGTTCTTGGAGGCGAGCGCGGCGAGCGACTCGAGGAAGCCGTCCTTGTCAAAAAGCGGAAAGTTGTAGTCGTCCATCATGGCGGCGTACGCCTCCTCGTCGTCAGCAGTGACGACGTACTTTGCATAGTCCTGGAAGAGCGAGGTGAAGAAGCGGAGGAACGCGTCGCGGGCGGCGTCGGCGTCGGCGCTCTGCGCCGACTGGCCCTTGAGGCGCAGCGAGTCAAGCTCGGGGTCGTCATTGAGGTCAGGGTCGGGCTCGGCGCTGGAAGGCGCGCCGGCCGGCGGATGGGAGGAGGCGGCCGAGGTGACGGCGCGGACACGGAGCTCGTCTGATCCGACCGAGATGGATCGAGCAGGCGTGCCGCGGCTCCGGAGACGCGAGGCGTGAGTGTCAATGCTCTGCCGGCGACGGTAGGCAGCCATGGAGCGGTCGACAAGGGCCAGCTGCGGCGACGAGTCGTGAATCGAGTCGGAGAGAAGCTGAATGGTGGGCGTGCCGTTGGTAGACGGCGTGTCACGGGTGGAGGCGATGGAGGAGCGGCGCGAGGAGAGCGGAGACGGGCCGGTCTTGCCACCAGCCTGGCTCGGCGGCGCACCGACGAGAGTCGGCTCGAGCAGCGAGTTGTCTGCGTCAAGGGTGACCGGGGCGACTGCACGGGCGACATAGTGCGAGTGAACCTTGCGGAGCTTGGCAATGTCGAGCGGAGCGCCTGGGCGGCGCATCCTGATGGCAGAGAGGCGCTTGACGAGCTTCTTATGCACGTACTCGGGGAGCGGCTCGATGTCGAGCGGGGCGCCGGACGAGACGGCACCGGTATCGATGTTGAAGCGGACGACGTCGTCAGAGAGCTCGTTGCGCGGGAGGTACTCGTGGAGCATGCCCATGACAAACGGGACCGGGGCATGGACAAAGTTGACGAGCGGCTTGGGGACGAGCGGGATGTACACGTGGTCCCACTTGAAGGGGTAAAGGAGCGAGAGCAGGGCCTCGGCGATTGGGGTGAGGAGCCAGGCGTGGTCCGAGACGAGGACGAGCTTTTGTTCGAGAACGAGGGCGTGGAAGAGCTGGATGAGGGTGTCCTGGTCGGCGACCATGAGGAGCAAGTCCATGGCGACATCGAGGAGTGGGAGCTCATTAAAGGCCGGCCTGCGGAGGAAGAGCTCAGACTGGCCGATCGAGACCGAGACTTGGAGCTTGCCGCGCGGCGGCAGCGGGACTTGTTCGAGCAGGTTGCACAACAGGTCGCGGTAAGGGATGCGGAATGAGACCGGGAGCGACTCGGTCGGGGCGGCGACCTCTTCCACGCGGCGGAGATGGATGTCGAGGAGCGAGACGAGGTACGACTCGATAAAGGCGTAGACCGGCGCCTTGCAAACGAGGACCAGCGCCTTGGGCACAAGGACCCGGACGCGAATGCGGACGGCGTCGGGCCGCGGATCGGCGGCCGGCGGCGCGACCGACTCCAGCTCGTCGTCGGTCAGGTACGAGCCCGAGCTCGAGTCTGAATCCGAGCTGGCGGGCGCGTCGGCTGCAGCGGTGTCGGCGACCGGCTCGCGCGGGACCGAGACCTCGAGGTAGGCCTCCTCGTAAAAGGTGATGCACCCACCAAACGAGTGACCGCCCGAGAGCTCTGTGAGGACAAACGAGTGGAAGCGCGGCTGCGGGAGGCGGGAGGCAGCCGAGCCGGCGGTCGAGTCCGGACGGCGGATCTTGGCGGAGCGCGGGAAGCAAAACATCCACAAGTTGTCCGGGACGACGACCGAGCCGTCGCCGGCGTCGGCCTCGGGCAGCCGCAGCAGCGTTGTGCCCTGGTACTCGCCAGCGAGGACGGTGTCGAGGACGGCGGCACTGGCGCGCGAGCCCCAGCCGGTGCGGGTGCTGACACGGCGGCGTTTCTTCTTGTGGCTCCGTGTGGGCGACGAGGCCGAGCCATCGACCGAGTCGACCGACGGCGACGACGGGAGTGACATGGGCCCTGTGATGCCGAGCGGCGACGTAGCTGACGCCGAGCCGACAGACGAGCCAACCGACGTTGCCGAGCCTGCGCGCTGTCTGGAGAGACCACGATCGAGCTGGCTCGGGAGCACAAGGACCGGGTTGGGCTCGATGGCAGCCTCAGCCACACTGTCTTCCTCATTCACCGCCACCGAGCGGACCGCATTGGCGTTGATCTCTGCAGCCTCAACCAGGGGACCAGGCGACATGCCGACAACAGCAAAGAACGAAGCCACTCGCATGCCAGGAATGGCCACCTCTGGCTCGATTTCATCAGAGCTGTGGATGATCACATCATCGTCTTCCTTGTCGACGATGATGGTGACGGGACTGTCTGACTGCTGAAGATCTCCCGACTGACTGGCGATGGCTTTCAGAGGCGTCTCATCAGCATTGGCCATGACCGTGTTGTTGTTGTTGTTGTTGTTGTTGCTGTTGTTGTTGTTGTTGTTGTTGTTGTTGCTGTTGTTGTTGTTGTTGTTGCTGTTGTTGTTGTTGTTGTTGTTGTTGTTGTTGTTGTTGTTGTTGTTGTTGTGGGTCGTGGCCATCGTGGTGGTGGTAGTGGCAGATTCTGTGACCTGTGCCTTGTTGTCACCACCAGTCATGTCCGAGCCCGTGCTTGACTCCATGCCCATCATGCCCACCATGTCCTTGTCCGGTACTCCTTCACCAGAACTAGACATGGAAGGTGGTGGGAGTGGTGGGAGTGTGTGTGTGGTGGTGGGGGTGGGGGTGGGGGAGGGGAGGGGAGGGTGTGTGTGGGGAGGGGAGGGAAGGAGGGGGGAGGAGGGTGTTGTGTGTGTGTGGTGTGTGGTGGTGGGGGTAAGGTGGTTGGTTGCTGTTGGTGGTGGTGAGCGGTGGTGGGGGTGGTGGTGTGGTGCCTGCACCTGGGTGTCTGCGCGTGTTGATCATGTTTGCGCGTGGGGTGGGTGAGGGGGGGGTGGGGGGTGGGGGGTGGGGGGTGTAGAGGAAAATATTTTATGTGTCCTAGGCGTGCTCAGCCGATGGTGGTGGACGAGAGGCGGTGGTCGAGGGGCACGAGACACACGGCTCTTGAGCGAGAAAGAAGAGACAAGAGAAGATGGCGAGCGCAGGACGGTTTGCACTTGTGACGGGAGGACGGCAGGGCATTGGCGCAGCTGTGGTGCGGCGGCTGGCGGAGAAGGGCTACTCGGTGGCGGTGGCCGACTTGCCCAACCGCGACGAGACCGAGGAGAAGGCAGGGGTGGTGCCTGCCGGCGGGGCGTTCTTTGGCTGCAACGTGGGCGATGCGGAGGATGTGGCGCGGGCGATGGGCGAGGTCCATGCCTGGGTGGCCGAGTGCGATCCGGAGCGGAGCGTGGGAGCGCTGGACGTGGTGGTCAACTCAGCGGGCGTGACCCGCGATGCCATGGCGCTCAAGGTGGAGAGCGCGACGTGGGACGCGGTGATGGAGATCAATTTGCGGGGATCGTTTCTGGTAGCGCAGGCGGCGGCGCGGAGATGGTGCGGCTGAAGGAAGCGAGTGAGGGCGAGTGGGCGGGCGAGCAGGCCATCGTCAACATGTCGTCGATTGTGGCGCTGCACGGGAACGTGGGCCAGACGGCGTACTGCGCGTCCAAGGCCGGCGTGGTGGGCATGACCAAGGCGCTGGCCAAGGAGCTTGCGCCGTCAGGCATCCGCGTCAACGCAGTGGCGCCGGGCTTTATCGCCACCCCGATGACGGCTGCTGTGCCGGACAAGGTCATGGCCATGATGCGGCAGCAGATTCCGCTAGGCGAGGTCGGCGAGGCGGACGACATTGCGGCGGTGGTCGAGTTTCTGGCTTCGCGCGATGCGCGGTACGTGACAGGTGCGGTTATTGAGGCGACAGGCGGACTGTTTATGTAGTAAAGGCGGTTGAGGATGAGCCGCTAGGCCCGGACGAGGGTGACTGCGGCGGCGGGGTCGGCATATGCGCGGAGGGCAAAGCCGGAGTACTCTTCGGGGTTAAAGGTGGTGGGGTAGATGGTGTACACGCCCGGCGAGAGGAAGAACGAGGCGGTGTTGAAGAGGCCGCGCGACCAGTTGCCGGTCTGGCCGAGGATCTCGTCCTCACCCTGGCCGGTGATGAGGAAGCCGACGGCGAGGCCCGAGGCTGGCGAGTCCTGGGCGAGGAGAATGGTGACGTAGACCGAGTCGCCTGCGCCGGCACCGACGGTGAGGTTGTACTTGGGGTTTGACGTCCACGACTCAAAGTTGTTGCAGCCGCCGGCGCAACCCGGGGCCCACGCGCCGTCGATCTGGGTGTACCCGGTGTTGCCCGTGCCAAGCGAGATGGCAAAGCCTGCGGGCGAGGGGAGCTCGGAGCGGTAGGCGTAGACGTCGAGGGTGAAGGAGCCTGCGGTGTCCGGCTGGAAAGTTGTGGGCACGATGATGTAGCGGCCGGCGTCGAGGCGGCCGCGGAGGCAGATGGTGCCCTCGTCTGTCCAGGCACCAGGCTCGAGGACCGGGGTCATGTTGAAGGTGTAGTCTGCCGAGTCCTGCGAAGGCAGGAGGTAGATGTTGACATGGCTCCGCGACTCTGGCGCGGCGTGCTGGGTGAGGGTGATGGAGAGCTGGAGCGAGGCGGGCAGCTCAAGGACGTACTGCGGGTTGTCGATCCAGTGCCAGGTGTTGGCGCAGCCGGCGGCGGAGGCGCCAGCCCAGGAGCCGGATGCCGAGAGGTGGACGTACGAGCCTTCCATCGACGGCGCCGGGGTGAGCGAGAACTTGGAGTGATTGAGAAGGACGCGGACCATGTAGTCGGACTCGACGCCCGGAGCAAAGGTAGAGGCGGCGAGGATGTACTTGCCCTTTTCGAGGACGAGGAACTTTGCGATTTCGCGGGCGTCGATCCAAGGATCGGTGTTGATGATGCACTCGTCCTCATGAAAGTGGATGATGCGAGCGCCTGTGGGCGCCTTCATGAGGTGCATGCCGATGTGGACGTTTTCCAGCTTGTCGTCACCGGTGAAGCGGGCCTCTTTTTGGCGGAGGGCGACAACGGCAACGCCGCGCTGCTCGACGTCGAGGAGGAACTGCGGGTTCGGCGCCGGGGCGTAGTGGAATCGGCCGGCGGCCGACTCACCCTCCCACTTGCCAACCTGGACCTGGGTGGTCCACTTTGCTTCAGGAAAGACCTTGACGATGTCGATCTCGTCAAAGTGGGAGCAAAAGTCGTCAAACGACATCCAGAAGAGGCCGTCATCGGCATCGGTCTGGTCGAGAGCAACCTTTGCGTCGACGGACCACTGCGGAGCACCGTCGGACCAAGCGCCGTTCCACTCGACAGAACCCCACGGGTTGCGGAGGTGGATGAGGCGCTCGCCGTTATAGACTGCGGTGCGCATGATGCCGTACGCGTGGAATTTGAGCAGGCCGGTGTTGTCGAGCTCGCCCTCGCCGTTGCCGTCGCCAAAGGCGACGCAGCCCATGAGGCGCGAGTACGAGGCTGGATCCTTGACAAGGGTATCCCACAGCTCGTTGGCGACGGTGGAGCCCGGCGTGCCGACCTCGATCTTGTCCGAGACGCCGCCGGTGAGGTCGACGAGAGCGTCGCGCATGAGGCCACGCTCAAGGGTCTGGAAAGTGCCGTGAACCTTGGCATAGGCCTTTTCGATGAGCGAGACCCAGAACTCGTTCGCGTCGGCGCAACGGGAGAAGACGGGCTTGCCCTTTGCGTCGCAGGGGAGGCGGTCGTCGATGACCACGTCCTTCCATGCGCCGTTGACAAAGAAGCGCATGCGGTACTCGCCGCGGTGCGGGGCGCAGTACTGGAAGATGCGCTTCAGCAGGTCCATGCGGGTACCGATGCACATGAGAGCGCCGAGGAACCAGCAGTCGGCGAGGCCACCCTGAACAATGTCCCCGGCCATAATGCCGTCGACAAACAACTGTGGGTTGGGGTGGATCTCCGAGAGGCGGAGCCACTTGTCGATGCGAGCGACGCCCTCGGGAATGATGGTCGACTCGGAGAGGTCGTACAGGATGTCTTCCCCGGGCGAAAAGTTCGGATCGCAGAACAGCTCGCCCTTGCTCAGGTCGACCACCATGTCGAGATCCTGCAGAATAGGGAGTGGGGGGTGGGGGTGTGGGGGGATGGAGTGAGTCAGGTACGCGGGACCGGCCGAGCTTTGTTTGCACGCCGGGCCGAGTCGGGTACGGATTCAGGCAGTGTCGATCTCAGGTCTGAGCGCAGGCAGACAGGGCCGAGTCCGGGACAGACGCAGGGTCGACATCAAGCACGGATGCAGACCAGGTCAATCTCAGACAGGTAGCCAGACAGGGCCGATCTCAAGCAGGTAGCCAGACAGGGCCGATCTCAGGTAGGTAGCCAGACAGGGCCGATCTCAGGTAGGTAGCCAGACCAGGTCAATCTCAAGCAGGTAGCCAGACAGGGCCGATCTCAAGCAGGTAGCCAGACAGGGCCGATCTCAGGCACGTAGCCAGACAGGGCCGATCTCAGGCACGTAGCCAGACAGGGCCGATCTCAGGCACGTAGCCAGACAGGGCCGATCTCAGGAACGTAGCCAGACAGGGCCGATCTCAAGCAGGTAGCCAGACAGGGCCGATCTCAGGCACGTAGCCAGACAGGGCCGATCTCAGGCACGTAGCCAGACAGGGCCGATCTCAGGAACGTAGCCAGACAGGGCCGATCTCAGGCACGTAGCCAGACAGGGCCGATCTCAGGCACGTAGCCAGACAGGGCCGATCTCAGGCACGTAGCCAGACAGGGCCGAGTCTAGCGAGAGAGGGAGAGAGTGCGGCACGATTAAGAGGCACGGTTGGGCACGGGGACAGAGACAGGTACAGGGATACAGCCACCACAAAACATACACACACACACACACACACATACACACACATGTGTATATACATATACTGCAATACACATCATGTATACCCCCCCCCTCCCCTCCCCTAGCCCCCCCCTGACACCAACCATGGGAGGGGAGGTCATGCAAGGACTCGCGGGCTTCCTGCGAAAAGGGAGCACCTGTCACCAAAGAGAAGACGAGGAGGAGGAGGGGGAGGGGGAGGAGGAGGGGAGGGGGGGGGGGTATGGGGATGCAGCAGGTCACATGGGTGTGGGTGTGGTTGTATGTACATGGGTATGTGGATGGGGTGGGTGGGGATGGAGGTGGCTGTGCTCCGGCATGGTGGCGTACTTGGGCGGTGGCAAGCATCTCGCGCTCCGAGTCTGTTTGTGTTGCTGCCATGATCGAAATGAGAGTCAAGTGCGATGAGGGGAGAGCGTGAGAGGGAGGGGAGGGGAGGGGAGAGAGGGGAGGGAGGGGAGGGAGGGGAGGGAGGGGAGGGGAGGGGAGGGGAGAGAGGGCGGACGGGTACAAGGAGATGAGCTTTCTGTTCTGGCTCTGGGATGTCTGTACAAGGATGATCATTGCAGATAGAGATGGAATGTGGAGACTCGGTGACCTCTGCAGCGCGAGGAGGCTGTGTGACACACATCCGTACCGGTAGCTATGCCTGATGTATGACGGTGATTGTGTAGGTGAGGTTTGGATATGAAGATGGATGTGGATATGTCTGTGCTGTCGGTGTAGCGTGCGATAACCCATTTAACGAGCGGCCCCATTTGTGTCCTCCACCACATGACTACCACACACACTCTCTTACATCGAATGCGTTCATCCTATGCTGAAAATACCCGATCCCGTCTCGCTCTCGGAAGTCAAGCAGCATGAGGCTTGGTTAGTACTGTGGTGGGGGACCACACGGGAATACCGAGTAACGCATTCTTTCTTCTTTTTGCCCAACTACACACCCTCCTTGCCTGCATGCATGCCTCGATACCATTCCATCGATCAACCATACTTTCGTTCCTCACCCTGGTATGCGGGTGGAGCAGCGTATCGAGGGCGCCCAGCCCCCAACCCAGTTGTTTTCGAAGCGGTGGATGATGGATGTCTCCGCACTCTTCCCAGAAAAACAAAGCGGTGCACAAGCAAGCGCGGCAAGTTGTCCTCCAAGATGCCGAGGTCACACTCGCCCCGAGTCGTTGCTGAGGAGAATGCCGTCCGAGTGGATGGCGCCGAAGAGCGGCCCGCCGTCGAGCCACTGGCCCACGTTGTCCCGGGCCATCTCCAGCAGCAGCAGGCCGTGCGTGCTCATCGTCGAGACATGACACAAAGTACATCATCGTCGCCCCACGCCAGTGTGTGCATCGCATACCGCGTCGATGCAGACGTCGCAAGTGCGTGCTCGGCCAGCCGGAGACACTCGCACCCGTTCCGCGCAGCAAGTGTGAGGGTAGCGTGGGTTGTGGTGTGTGGCGGCGGTGAAGGAGCCGGCGACGCGTGGGTTGACCGTGGTCGCCAGCCATCTCTTGTCTCGCGCTCGCACGAACGTCAACATGGGCCAAATGCGGACTCGTGACCGATCCATGTCCAGCAGTTCATCGTCGCCCGTTCGTACCATCCATTAATTGTTCGTTCGCTCGTTCATTCGTTCGTGCCATCCATTAATCGTTCATTCGTTCATTCGTTCGTTCATTCGTTCATTCGTTCGTGCCATCCATTAATCGTTCATTCGTTCATTCGTTCGTTCATTCGTTCATTCGTTCGTTCATTCGTTCGATCCATCCATTAATCGTTCATTCGTTCATTCGTTCGTTCATTCGTTCATTCGTTCGTGCCATCCATTAATCGTTCGTTCGTTCGTTCATTCGTTCATTCGTTCGTGCCATCCATTAATCGTTCGTTCGTTCGTTCATTCGTTCATTCGTTCGTGCCATCCATTAATCGTTCATTCGTTCGTTCATTCGTTCATTCGTTCGTGCCATCCATTAATCGTTCATTCGTTCATTCATTCGTTCGCTCGTTCATTCGTTCGTTCATTCGTTCGTGCCATCCATTAATCGTTCATTCGTTCATTCGTTCGTTCATTCGTTCGTGCCATCCATTAATCGTTCATTCGTTCGTTCGTCCGTTCATTCGTTCGTGCCATCCATTAATCGTTCGTTCGTTCGTTCATTCGTTCATTCGTTCGTGCCATCCATTAATCGTTCGTTCGTTCGTTCGTCCGTTCCATTCCCCCCTTCGCCCGAAACCCCCCGCGCACACCTCGTGGCCAGCCACCACTCCACCCCCACCCCCACCCCACCCACCCACCCCCCACCTCACCCACCCCTCCTCTTCATATCCTCTCTCTATATATATATCCATGTCCACACCCACACCCTCTCTCGAGGACAAGGTCGCTGTACTTGTCACCCTTGTCCGCAGGTACGCCATGCACCAGCTGGACAACCTGGTCCACCTGCACAACGACTACCACTGCCTTGCTCTCGCTCTCTCCCTCCACTCCGCCT
>NW_013657618.1:138049-148349 GCF_000142905.1 Thecamonas trahens ATCC 50062
GGATACAGAAAATTGGCCGAACACGTCCACGAGGCAAAGGCGAGTGAGGCGCGATGGAAGGCCGTGACGGCAGGTCTGTATGAGAGAGAGCAGCTGGTGGAGGAGAAGCTGAAGGAGGTGGCAAAGGAGCTGCTCGCGCTGCGGGCAGAGCATGGTCGGCTGAAGAACGAGTACGATGTGGCTGTGGAGAATGTCTCGCTGCTGGCGCAGGAGAGAGACGAGGCGCTGAGGACCATCGCCGAGCAAAAGGCAGAGATCGACGCTCTCAAGACGCGCTCGCTCGTCCAATCGCTCCGGCCGGATCCGGCAACACTCAAGGCGCGGAGAAAGACTCTGGCCGCAAGGAGAAAGACCGGCGCCGTGGCGTCGCGCAAGGGAGTTGCAAAAAGCCGCCAGCGGCCCACCACCGCAACGTCGGCCGGTGACGCCGACGACGGCGATGGATCGGATGTCGCGCCCGACCACGCCGCACTTGCTGCGGCCAAGACCGAGCGCCGGAAAGAGCGCGAGCGCGAGCGCGAGGACCGCCGCGCTGCAGGTGTACAGCCTCCGGCCACAGCCACTGTCGCGACTGGCGAGCGGGCCGGGGCGTACCGCCCCACCGGTTCGGGCCTCGAGCTGATGGCACTCTCGCCGGCTGCCAACTACCGACTGGACAAGGCGTTCAAGACCGGATGGCTCCGCAAGCGCGGCGGAAAGACGTTCACCCCGTTCCGTCGGCGCTTCTTTGTCTGCCGCGACGCGTACGTCTTCTACTACAAGTCCGAGTCGGACATTGCTCCCACAGGGTACATTCCGCTCGACGGCTGCGCCCTGGTAGCCAAGGCTGCCTCGGCCGGGCACTACCCGTTTGACATTGTCCACGCCACCCGGCGCAACTTTGTTCTCGAGGCTGCGTCAGAGTCGGAGCGCGAGGACTGGATGATGGTTCTCTCCAACCGCATCGTCGCCGTCGCCGCCGAGCTCGAATACGAGCGGGTTGTCGAGGAGCATCGAGTGGCGGCAACGTCGCCGAGCGGCGAGTACGCGAACCATCCAGGGCTCACCCAGCTTCAGCGCCCGCGCAAGGCCTCCATTGCCGCCCACGTCGTCACGCCCGCCATGCGCCGCGCTATCTCGGAGCAGTCGCGGCGGCTGACCGAGCGCCGGATGTCGGCAACAGCCGCGGCGTCGACTGCTGCCGCGGCGTCCGCCACCGCCGCTGCCGCCACAGGCGCGGGTACCACCGCCGCCGTCGCACCTTCGCGCCATACGCTCGGCACCCTCAACACCATGGTCGCCAACTGGCAGTCCAAATCGCATTTGGGCGGCGGGACGGTCCACGAGCGTGCGCTCGCCCAGGCCGCCTCCGAGTTTGCGTATCTGTTGGAGGAGTCGGCCAAGCTGCGCGGGCACGGGGATGCCGCCGCCGCCGACCGCATCGACGCCATCCGTGACGGCCTAGTCGTCGACTACGCGTCGTCGGCATTCCCACCGCCGGCTCCGGTAAGCTAAGTCGTGTGGCGTTTACTCGGCCCCGCCACTATTGTTCTTGACAGAAAACAGTGAGGCGACGCCTGGGCCGCCGGCGCCGTCGGCTGCAAGCATGGACCGGATCTGGCCCGGCAAGCCGCCGGCGGAGATCTGAAGGTCGGTGGGGAGGAGGGCGACATTGTTGCCGAGAGCGGCAAACATGCGGGCCTGGCCTGCGGCGTAGGCCTCGATGAGGGCGAGCTGGACAGCGAGCGGGTTCTCGGACGCCTCGCCCTGCGCTGCGGCGACCGAGCGGATCTTCTCCACCTCGGCCATAGTGGCGGCGCGCTTGGCGTTGGCATCGGCGTTGGCCTGGACTTGGATGGCGGCAGCCTCGCCCTCGGCCTGCAGCAGCGCTGTCTGGTTCCGCTGCTCGACGTTGAGCCGCTCGGCGGAGATCTGGATGGAGACCTCGGCCTGCTGCTCGACGGCGCGCTTCATGTTGGCGTCGGCAAAGTCGATCGACTCGACCCGCATGCGGGTGAGGGCCACGCCGCGCTCCTGGGCAAAGTCACGGATGCCGAGCTGAAAGGCCGAGCGGACGACGTCGGCAAACGACTCAGCCTGCTCGTACGTCGGGAGCGCGTCGTCGCTGCCGGCCGAGGAGGCCAAGGGCGCCGTGTGCGCCTTGCTCGTCCTGTGCCCGGCACCTGGCCCGGCATGCGCCGTCGGATCGGCGATGCCCTGCGAGATCTCGTTAGAGTCGTGGGCGCCAAAAACAGCGAGCAGGGTAGCCTCGGCCTCACGGTGGAGCTCGTCCTCGATGTCGACAACCTCGACAAAGGCGCGCTTGGGGTCGACGACCTTGTAGAGGACAAAGGCCTTGACGTCAAAAGCGACGCGGTTGCGCGAGTACACATGGCAGCGCAGATCGAGGCGCTTCTCCTGGATGGAGCGGATGTCTGAGAGCGTCCACAGCTCATCGTCCAGGATGTGGTGACCCTCGTGGAGGATGCGGAGCGCCGAGCGGTGCGGCGCGCCCGACGCCGCCGCGGCCTCGGACGCCTTGGCACCCCCGGTCCGCCCGTCGTAGGTGATGGCCACAAAGCCTGGCGGGATGTTGACAATGTCAAAGGCGCCGAGCGAGATGTGGCGCTCCCACTTGCGGTGGATGTGTCCGCCAAACTGCTCCGGCCGCTGAATAACGTGGACGCCCGGCTGGAGGAGGAGCTCGGTTCGCCCGTCGGCGGTAAACTTGTAGCTCACCTCGCCCTGCTTGAGGTTGAGCCTCACCACCGAGCCAAACTCGAGAATAGACGTGTTGACATCGTACAGGTCGCGGTCAAAGAAGGCCGGCCGGCGGAGGGTGTACGTGCCAGGCGCGTCGTAGAACCGCGTCTCGCCGTCCTCCGACTGGTAGAAGATGATCTTGCCGGCCTGGAGGCGGACGCGCTCAAAGGTCCCGTGCTCGATTCGCGGCTCGTTGACCGAGTGGATGCCGAGGAGCTCCTCAGGCGCACGGAGGACGTAGCGGCCTTGTTGAGGACGTCGACGTCGCCGGTGGCTGTCCGCATGCACGCGAGCTGGCCCGACTGAACCCGGACAATGGTGACCGAACCCTCGCGGAGAACGTCGTCGTTGATGTTGTGCACGTTGCCGACAAAGGTACTCGGCGCGCGGAGCTCGTACGTACCTGGCGAGTCGAGGAACTGCGTCTCGCCGGCGGCGTCGAGGTAGAACACAACCTGACCGGAGAGCAGCCGCAGCCGCTCGTAGCCCTCGACGTTGATCCGTGGCTCCATGGTGGAGAAGACGCCGAGCAGCATCTCGGGTGAGCGCAAGAGCAGCCGGCACACGTCCTTGACCACCACCACGTGGCCGTCGACGTCGCGGACAACCGCAAACTGGCCGGCTTGGATCCGAATGAGCGAGACTGAGTCCTGCTGGATGCTCTCGCGGTCGAGCGACTCGGAACCGAGGTACGAGATGTACGGCGAGGAGAGCACAAACTGGGTGCCTGGCGAGAGGACGTACACCTGGTTCTTGAACGAGCAGAACCCGATGCGTCCGGGCGGGACCGTCACGATCTTGGTGTTGCCCAGCTCGACAGCCTCTTGCCCGTCAAGCCGCTGCGGTGGATGGAGCGTCCGCGTTGGCCCAGCAAAGTAGTACAGGCCCGGCCGCGAGATGACGTACTGATCCGAGCCGTCCTGGAGCCAGGTGACCTCACCGGGGTTCACCCGTGTGTTTGCTGCCCGGTAGTAGGCGTAGCCAATGCCTGTTGCCTTGAGCAAGCCCATGCCGATCTTTCCGGTCGCCGACGACGGCAGCGGCGGGAACGGATGGTGGGCAATGTCGCCGACCACAGCCTCGATGACGCCACCGGGTAGTTCGGGCGGCGCCACCGTGTTGGCCAGCGTTCGGTAGAAAGTGTGCTGCACCAGCCGGACGTTATCGCTGCCATCATCGGCAAACATGCCCGAGACAGCCATCACGCCTGCCCCCGATCGGCCAGCCGATCGGCCAGCTGCCGCTGACCCCCGCGCCTGTCGCCGCTGATCGACCGACGAGTGGTCGCCGTTGATGGAGGTGCTACCGACGAGCGAGTGGCGACCAGCCGTTGCGCCGGCAGGCATGGCATGGGCAAGATCATGGTCATGGTCATGGCGGTGACGAGTCGAGGGAGACGACGACGAGCCGACAGAGGTAAAGGCATCGGTGGTGACGTCGAGGAGGAGCGAGTCGCGTTCTCCGCCAGAGGCCCGAGGATCCCGAGATGGGTCTGTTGCCGGATATGTCGCCATGGAATACGGTGGGGAGGGGTGGGGGAGGGGGAGGGGAGAGGGAGGGGGAGGGGTGGATGGTGTGGTCGTGGCAAGAGTGCACGCGGTGTGGCGCACTGGTTGGAAGCGGCCGTTTTTGGAGTGGCTTTCTTCAGGTGTCCGGTACGAGTCGCATGTGCGAGTATGGCACACAGTCACGGTTCCGACCATCACGGCTACTGGGAGGGGGGGGTTGATGGTGATGGAGTTTGTTTGAGGATGAAGAAAGCAAGGAGATGAAGGGGAAAGAGAGGTGCTGCACAATGCCACACAAACCGATGGATGGCACCCAGCTCAGGGGGCACTCGAGTCTGGGCTTAGGTGTAGGCGAGCTGAGCCTCAAGGCCTTCGCGGTTCTCGTGGAACGAGGTGACGAGGGTGTCGTGCAGGGCACGCATCTCGGCCGAGACGAGCTTCTCGTGGACGCCGAGGCCGCGGCCGACAATGTCGGACTGGAGGCGGATCTGGTCGCGGAGCTGCTCGACCTTGTCCTTGTCCTGCGGGTTCTCGGCGATGTAGTTCTTGGTGATAAAGTAGTCCGAGAACATCGAGGTGCCGCCGTTGACAAAGGCGAGGATGATGCCGTTGAGGGCCATGGTGAGCGGCGAGAGGTTGAGTGAAGCGCCTGCGGCGGCATAGGTGTCGATCATGGCGGCGACTTCCGCATTCTTGTCGACAAGCGACTCGACGGCGCCGTCGAGCGGCGAGACCTCCTCGTCGTTGCGGTCGACGACGACGGCGCGGGTGAGGACGCCTGGGAACGAGCCATCGATGGAGACGGTGGTGCGAATCTGCCACAGGGTGGCAAACTCGTTGCTCTTGTCCTTGACCACACCGGGCTTCTTCCACGGGCGCGAGGAGCGGAAGGTGCGGACGTAGGCCTGCTTAAAGTACTCGGCCTGGGCCTTGGGCATCTCGATGCCCGGATAGGGCGCGGCGGGGACGGTGGCCGGGTCGACGACCGGGTCGACCTTTGCGATCTGGATGAACAGGCCGTCCTGCTCAAAGTACTCGGAGCGCTCGGCCTTGTTGGGAGGAAGGTTGCGGCTGGGAAGCGTGTGCGGAGCTGGTTCTGAACGTCGGACATCTGCTCGAGCGGCTTGCCGCGGAGGATGAACTCCTTGTTGCGGATCGAGGGCGCAAAGCTGCGGCCAAAGTAGCCGATGCGGTAGTAGGCGGTCTCGAAGCGCTCCTCGGTGGCCACCTTGGAGAGGATGGCGGCCTTGGCCTGCAGAGCGGCGGCAGCCTCGGCGTAGGCCATGGCGCCCTCGAGCTCTGCGGCGAGGGTCGAGTAGACGCGGACGGCCTCCTCGTAGACCTTGCCCTTGTCGAGGTTGACGGCGGCCTTTTGGAGGACGGCGCGCTTGCGCTCGTACATGGTCTGCTCCGGGAAGGCGGGCGAGAGGTAGGGCACGATCTCGGGCGACCACTCCAGCTTGTCGGCGTACATAAGGAGGGCGTAGCCGGCCTCGGCAAAGGTGCCGCCGGCCTCGTGCAGCTCGACGAGGTGGAGGACCTGGCGGACGTAGGCCTCGAGGCGGCCGATGGAGAGCAGGTACGAGGTGAGCTCGAGAATGGCGGCGATGCGGTCCTGGTCAAAGAGCGGGTCGTCGGGCAGCTGCTGGAGCTCGAGGGTGAGGGCGACGAGGCGGCCGAGGTTCGACTTGGTCTCCTCCATCTTGGTCTTGAAGCCCTCGTCGGTGAGCGAGGCGATGTAGGCATCGAGGGCGCCGAGGAAGCGCGAGCCAAACTCTTCGTCGGCGCGCTCGGCGTCGTAGCGGTCAAAGATCTCGACCTCAACGCGGAGGAGCGACTTTGCCGACGCGTACTCCCACTTGAAGACCCAGCAGAGGATGTCGACGGCCGAGGCCGTGGCGGCCTCGCACGAGAGCATCATGACGGCGAGCAGGTCGCCGATGATGCTCGGAATGAGGGCGCCGACGCGGGCGTCGCCGAGCTTGGTCCACAGCTCGACAAGCATCGAGGCGCCGCGGGCACGGAGGTCACCCCAGCGGCAGAGGACGCGCTTGCGGGTGGCGGCGCCGAGGTGCTCGACCTGGATGGCCGGCGAGGTGACGACGCGGGCGAGGAGCGAAAAGTAGGCGGGGAGGAGGCCCGAGTCGGGCGTGGCGTCGGCGACGACAAGGTCCATGATGAGGCCGGCGATGGCGAGGCAAATGTCGGCCTTGATGACGTTAAAGGTGAGCCACTGGGCCGGGTACACCTGCTTCTCGGCAAACTGGGTGACAAAGGTCACGATGGTCTGCAGCAGGTGGAGCTTGGCGGTGACCGAGCCGAGCGAGGCGTAGTACTCGAGCAAGTTCTCGACCTTGAGCAGCTTGTACAGGGCCATGCCCGAGGTGACGAGCTGCGACGAGGTAAAGCCGATGCTGTCCTCCTGGAGGAGCGAGGAGAGGGCGTCGGTGAGAGGGCGGAAGAAGATCATGAGCTCAGACATGAGGACGCGGCGCTGCTCGTCATCGAGGGTGCCGACCTGGTCGCAGATGGAGCCGATGGCGCCGATGGCGGCGACGCGCGGGTCAAAGGACTCGTCGTCGTACTTGCGCTCCTCGCCGGCGACCGGCTCGAGGAGGGCGAGCATTTCGGTGGTGATGAGCGGGAGGATGGTCTCACGCGAGCCCGGATGGACGACAAGCTCGGAGCGGGCGAGCGAGCGGATAAACTTGATCTTCTCGGTGTAGAGCTTCGAGGCGTTGTCAGTCTTGACGGCACCGAGGAACTGGGCGACAAAGGCGGCGACCTCGCCGTACTCGAACATGCGGGTGAGCTCGATAAAGAGGGTGGAGAACTTGCGGAGGGCGAGGGTCTGGATGCCAAGCAGGACGCGGTCGTCCATCTCCATGAGGGCGTTGAAGGAGGAGAGGAGCTCGGACATCGAGTTGACAAACTGCGGCTCGCGCGAGGTGGTCTGGTACGCGTCGTTGTAGAGGAGGCGCGAGCGGATGATGAGGCGGAAGATGTACTCGACAGCCTTGATGGAGGCCTGGACCTGCTTGCGGAACTGCTTGGGCGAGTCGACGTACTGCTTGAGCGAGGCGATGAGATACTGGTGGGCCATGACACCGCGGTAGTGCTGCTCGATGTAGACGTCGATGACCTTGCGGAACTCTGCGCCGGCGGCACGGTCCTCGGTCATGATGCCGATGATAAAGACGAGGGCGTCGTAGACAGCCTTACTCACGCCAGGCTTCTTCTCGAGGAGCTCAAAGAGCACGTCGTAGATGTCCTGGAAGAAGAGCACAATCTCGCCCTTGGAGAGGTAGAGGAAGCGGTCGAGAATTTCCGAGAGCTTGCGCTCGTCGTGCGAGATGGTGTGCCACATGAGGAGCGAGTTGAGCGAGGTGTTCTGGGTGAGGAGCGTCGAGGTGAGCTGGATGGAGACGGTAATGGTCTCCTGCTTGCGCGGCACGAGCTTCTTGGGGTCGGTCTCGGTGAGGTAGTAGGTGGGCGAGAGCTTGCCGGCGTCCTTGGGCGGCTTGTAGACGTTAAGCGAGAAGACCTCGTTGGCGACAAAGGCGCCGTCGGCGGTAGTGAGCGGGAGGAAGGCAAAGCCGACTTCTTTGTCGGTGTTGTCCGAGGTGGTGCACTGGACGAGCGAGAAGCGCAGGTGGGCGACCTTGGCGAGCGAGGGCTCGATGTTGAGGCAGAACTTCTCGGCCCACCGCGGCTTGGTCTCGTGGTAGCAGACGCAGCTCTCAAAGGTGGAGAGCGACTCGGGCTTGCCGTTGATGGTGAGGCAGCCGTCGACGTTGCGGCCGTCGGGATTGACGACGTTGACGACGACCATGCAGTTGCGGAGGTCTTTGGAGAGCTCGGCCCCGTGGAGGGTGACGTACAGGTCGTTGCGCGACTCGCCGGGGAGGATGACGTCGGGGAAGGAGAGCTTGGAGATGAGCGAGACGTTGGCGTAGCCCTTGGCGGCGTAGCTCTCGGGCGTGTAGGCGCCGTTGAGGATCTGCAGCTCGACGGCGACGCCGACCGACTGAGGGACAACCTGGGCAATGCCGGTGCCAAACAGCATGTGGGTGAGGAGGTCCGGGTCCATGTTCGGCTTGGCCGGCGTCTGGTAGATGGAGAACATGTGCTCCTCGGCGGAGCGCTTGGTAGCGAGCGACTTAAAGTCGAGCGGGAGCATGGCAATGCCAAAGAGGCGGCGGAACTGCTTGGTCGTCCGCTGCTTCGAGTCGTCGGCCTGCATCTTGCCCTTACGGACGACGCGGCAAACGAGGTAGAGCTCGCGGGCGAGGTCCTCCTCGTTGAGGTCGGAAAACGCAAAGCGGATGTTGCCAATGTCGTCAACGTTGAACGGCATGCCCTGGTGGGTGAGCCGGAGCTGGAACTCGTCGGTGATGGTCTCGTACGGCGAGCTCTCGTCGGGGCCCTTGGCGATGACGGAAAAGTGAAGGTGGGCCTCCTCACCGGCCGAGTTGTTGCCGAGCGGACAGACAAACGACTTCCAGCCGACGAGCAGCTGGACAAGGCCTGACGCATCCTCCTCGTCGTCGTCGCCGCCGGCGGCGCGGGTCGTCTGCGCCTCGGCCGAGACCTTGGCCAACTCGACCGAGGCCTCGGGCGTGAGCCCGGCGTACGACCAGTAGAGCTTGACGAGGCCGGTGTTGGTGTCGTCGGCCATGATGCCGTTGTTCGTCAACGCGAGCGTGTTCATGTTGAGCGAGGTCCGCGACTCGTTGACGGTCGCCACCGCGGCGCGCTTGGCCTTGGTCACCTTGTCGATGGAGCCGCGGGCGGAGAAGGCGAGGATGCGCGAGCGGGCCTCGCGGAGAGTGTGGAACTGGGCGCACAGGTTGTTGAACAGCGGCATCTGACCGGCTTTGTAGTGGTCGACGGCGAGCTCCTTGATCTCCTCCATCTGCGCCACGAGCTCGTCCAGAATCGGCTGGTCGTCCGGCCGTGTCTCGTGGATGTGGACCCGGTTCGACGGCCAGATGCCGATGGCGCCGGTGGCGAGGACCACTCCGCGCTGCCAGGCAAAGATCTCCTCGACAACCAGGACGGCCTGACCGACGACGAGGGCCACCTCGTGGTTGCCGGCCGGTGTAAAGTCGCACAGCGCCACGCCGCGCTTGGGCACCTCGCACTTTTGCCACTCGGTCCGCGACAGCGTCGGGCCCTTCTTGAGGACGGCGGCGGCGGCGGCGACAGGCGCCGCGCCGGGCTTGCCGCCAGGCGTCGGCTTGCCGGGCTTGCCGGGCTTGGCCGGCTTGCCGGGCTTGCCGCCGTGGGCCAGCGCAAGGGCATGCGCCTGCTGCGCCGCCGCCACCTGCGCCTCGGCCTCGGCCTTGGCCTGCGCCTGCGCCGCCGCCTGCGCCTCGGCCTGTGCCTTGGCTTGCGCCTGCGCCGCTGCGATCGACTCGCGCAGCGCCGAGCGCTTCGCCTCCTTGGCCCGCAGCGCGTTGGCCTTTTCCTGCTCGGCCGCCGCTTGGCGGGCAGCCTCCTCTTGGGCAGCCACCTGGGTGGCGGTCGGCGGAGTGCCTGCCGCTGCAGTACCCGCCGCACCCGCAGTTGGCGAAGCAGCAGCCACCGGAGTCGGCGACGAGGCCGCAGCCGTCGGCGAGGCAATGCCCGCGGCGGCGGCCACCTGCTTGAGGTGGGCAATGGCCTTTTGGATCTGGGCGATAAAGGCGTCAGCCTCCTCGGGCGAGCCAAAGGTCAGGCCACAGAGCTTGCGATTCGCCGACGACGACCACTGAACAAACTTGGGGCTTGCCTTCTTGAGAGCCATGTCATGGGTGACGTAGCTGTTGAGGACGACCTTCTGCGAGCCGTCGTCCGACGCATAGTAGCCAATGAGCCGGTACGTCGTCTTCTCCGTGTTGTAGTAAAGCCCAATAGCAGCCATAGCATTACCCACACGCGACCATGTCTTGGCCGGTGGCTGGACGAAGAACACAAACGCCCGCGCAGAGGCCACAGGACGTTCGCTGGGGTGGGGGGGTCGGGGGGGGCGGGGGGGGGTGGGGGGGGGTAGGGTAGGGGTGGGGGTA
>NW_013657618.1:148829-153093 GCF_000142905.1 Thecamonas trahens ATCC 50062
TTCCGTCACACAGCCACTCCCTCGGCGTAGCTCTACCACGTACCCCCCCCCACCCCACCACACACACACACCATCCCCCATCCCCCCCACACACAAGGGAGTGGTAGGTGGTGGTGGCTTTGTCAGGCCGAGGTCGTACCTGGGAGTGTGCGTTCGGGTCGCGCACAAGAGCCCGCACAATGCTACGCCAGACACCAGACATGGTTCGAGGTGAGTCGAGTGGTGGCCAGAAGGAGTGACTGGCGAGGAGGTGCACGAGGGGGTGGACGCAAACGACCACGTCGGGATGACGGCTGATTATCGAGGATTGTTGGTGAAAGGGGGGGGGGGTGGGGGGGGGGGGGTTCGCTTCTAAGATGGGCCCTCCTCCTCTCATCGTGGTGGCGGGAAACAATCGAAGGTCTGGGTCGCATGTCCTGTGTCCTCCTCAGGAAGTGGTTGTTCATCGAGCTGATGATCACACGTCGGTTGACGGCACTGTCGTCGCGAAAAACGCGCACACGACCGGGCTTGGAGGCAGTTGCTGTGGGATGATGGGTAGCCTTTAGTGCAAGTTTCAATGGTGGACATTGAACATTGGCTCGGTTGGGTTCAAGTTGTGGACCATTGCCCTCGTGGTCGATGGAGATCGGGGGGGAGACGGGGCGGCTCCGGTTCCGTGATGACAATGATGACCATGACAACGACGGCAAATCGTCGGCATCGAGGCAGGCTAGCCGCCGCCGAGTAGGCGGGTGCCATTGGCGGGGAGATACACATCTTGAGCACTGTCGCCACAGTCTGCCATCACTCGAATACGGCGATAGGGCAGTCTGTGGTGACAGACTTTCTCCTCTCTGCGTTTGCGCGCATTTGGCGCATTCGGCGCAATTGGCCCGTTCTCGGCTTGGCCTCCCCCCCCCCTCTCCACCTCCCCCCACACGTCTCTTGTGGACGACAAGAGGGAGTGTGTGATGCGTGCCGAGGTGGAGAAGGAGATGAGTGGTATGTGCATGCCCTTTGTATACCCTGCGTGTGTGTGTGTGTGTGTGTGTGTGTGTGTGCCTGTGTCTGTGGTCGGGGTAGCACTCACAACCTGTGCGGACATGGACATGGGCATGGCCATCTTCGCTGCCTCCTCCCCCCTCCCCCCTCCCCCCCCCCCCCTTACCTCTGGTTGCTATGGTCAACAGCTCTGGTACTGTCTCTGTCTGAGACGATCGGTGCCGAGGTGGACATCGATGACGACATGCTCGAGTATTTGGTAGAGTACGTAGATTTGTAGTTGGTCAGGCATGTTCGAGCCGGACGGACGCCGTAGATGATGGACGGCCCAAGACGGAAGAGAGGAGACATGCCCAACACTCACAGCTGGACTACACGTGCGCGGGTGCGCGGATGTGTGTGTATGGGGGGGGGGGAGAGCAGGTTCGTGATGGAGCGATGCTCGCAGCCCGACGAGCTCGATGAGGACGAGGCTGTCGATGACCTCCGCATCATGCTCGAGGGATACATCGGTGACGAGCTCGAGGCGGCGGCAGCGTCGCTGCCGGCGGCTTGGAAGACGCTGGTGGCGGCGGCGGCGGAGCCTGCTCCCGACGACGCCAGCGACTTTTGGGGAAGCGACGACGAATGCGCTGCTGCGTCGCCGTCGCCTCCCGCCGAAGCGGCGGCGGTGCGCCCGGCGTCGCCGTCGGCATCGTCGGACGCAAGCTGCGAGAGCGGCAAGGAGAACGCGGGCGCAGTTGCCGAGGACCCAGGGACTGCTCTGCTGGCACAGGTCTTCCCCGACGCCGACCGGCGGTGGCTGGACGAGATGGTGCATGCGCACGACGGCGATGTGGCTGCGGCTGCGGACGCTGTCCAGCTTGCGCGCGAGCTCGAGGCCGCAGGCTGCGATGTGCGGCATGTGCGGCCCAAGGGGAGCAAGGCCGGCGGGCGTAGGGCCAACAAGGACGCGACGCGGGGATCGGCGACCGCCAGCAGCTCGCCGGCGCCGGCCCTCGACTCGGCGCTCAAGTCCAAGATCGCGGCGCAGTACATGGTCCGCGACGAGGAGTTTGTGGGCCGCAAGTCGATGCACGAGCTGTCCAAGGCCGACAGGGCAGCGTACAAGACCCGGCTTTCGGGCATCGCCACCGCCATCCCGGACCAGGACAAGAACCGTCCCAGGATCCGGTACCGCGACGGCAAGGTGGCGTCGACCAAGGGCGAAAAGTACATTGTCGTCACCGAACCCGAGCCCGAGTGCATGAAGGCCACGTACGTCTCGCTCAAGAAGGTCCGCAAAGGCAAGCGTGGGCCATCGCCGTTTGCAGGTGGCGGGAGCAAGGGCAAGAAGGGCCCGGTCTCGTCCAAGTCTGCCGCCGGCAAGAAGGGCAAGCGCAAGTGAGGGGAGAGAGAGGGAGAGAAAGTACACGCATCGGACTTGGCAGGGGAACGTTCATTACGGACAGCACAGCCGCTGAGGACAAAGTGAGCAAGCTCGGGAGAGAGTGACCGAGAGGCCAAGCTTAGTGCTGGTCGAGGCCGTGCGGGCGGTCGACAAGCTGGAAGACCTGGCCGCAGGGGCACTCGTGCGGGGCGCCAGCGTCAAGACGCCACCAGAGCACGCCGTTCTCGTGGATCGACGAGCACTTCTCGCCAGTGCAGCCAACAATCCGGTGGTCCACCGCCGAGAGCACCTTGACCGGGTTCTCCTTGGTGCCCCAGTGGGTGGCAGCCTGCGAGGCGAGCACCTCAGCACCGAGCTCCTGGTGCCGCTCACCCTCGGTGAGCTCATCGTACTCACGCCCGGTGGCCACGTCCATGCTGGACGGGATGCCACCATCTACACACATAGACCACACCAAACCACATCTCCACCGTGAGTCCTCCGCCTCCTCCCTTCCATACAACACTCTCGGTTCCCCCACGACGCGTCGGTCGGCTGACGGAACGCCCACCACTTCCGCTCGCCGCTCGACCCCCGCCACCAATAGCATCTGCTTGTGGCGCAGCACGTCCCCTCATGCCCACATCCTCCTGTCTGCAGGACTATCCCTAGCCCGAAATACTCTTGCTCAGCTCGGACGTGTCATCCTCGTCGTCCTGGGCGGTGCAGAGGCTGTGGCGTGCGAGGGGGAGGCGGAGGGGGGGGGGGCTGCCACGGGCGCCAAAGGTTGATCGATCGAAAAAATGAACCTCGGCCAGGGCCGGCACACCCGAGGCTCTGCAGGAGGATAGCAAGTGCGGAGCAGAGCGGAGCAAGTCGGAGATGGAGGCTGCATGTTCTTGCAAGGGCGTAGGCTGGGTGGGGGGAGGTAACGTCCATGTGTGCGTCCAGGGGAGCAGGCCTAGTTACCGGAGCGACGGCTGTCGTCCTGGTCGCATCCGTTCACCCACAGCCAGACACCACCACCGCCGCCATGGCAAAGGAAGGGAGAGGGGGGGGGGGGAGGGAGAGGGGGGGAGAGGGAGAGGAGGCATTGGATAGAGCGCTCTCTGTGCGTACCAGCAGGGGCAGCACGCCATGCAGCGGCGACAGAAGTCAGCGTCGCAGTGCGGCTGACGGAGAGCGTGCGAGCAAGGGAAAGCATGATAGTCGGGTGGTTGAGGCAATGATCATTTGTTAATCGTCGCGACATTGATTGACCTTTGGAGCCCCACTCTCACCCACTCGCCGACTCCCCGACCACTTGCCGCTTGCCGCTTGCCGCTTGCCGCTTGCCGCTTGCCTCCTCCCCCCCCTCCCCCCCACCCCACCCCCCCCCGCCCCATATCGCCATCACCATCACTGCCATCACCGCCATCACCGCCATCACCACCATCACCCACCTCCACCCTCTCTTCCTCTCTTCCTCCTCTCTTCTTCATTCGCTCTCTCATCCAACCCTCCCCGTTGTGTGCCGTTGTGTGTGTGTACCCCCTCTGCTGGCTGTGTGCACTTTACGACCTTTTTCTTGATTCACCACTCTGATCACGATCACGGCCCTTGATCAGCCACCACTCCACCCCCTCCCCCCCCCACCCCCGCACCGAGCGGGGCGGGCCCCCCCCCCCCCACCGCCAAAGACGAGGGGGATTGCTTGTAACATGCCCAATGGCTGGCTGGGGTTCGCCGCCAACCCGGCATTCAGGGTCAACCACAGTAGCTTCCTCCGTCTTAGTCGAGTTACCATCTCGAAGCACATTGGGCAAGTGACAAATGAGCCGACCGCGCGGGTGCGAAACACTCACAGACACGGGCCTCGACGAGTAGAAAAAAGTTGCCTATACCCATCCGATATGTTACGCTATCTGTGAG
>NW_013657618.1:153193-213085 GCF_000142905.1 Thecamonas trahens ATCC 50062
TCCCATGGTATATCAGCAGACTCTGTGTTCAAGATCCTCATCACGACCGACAATCATGTCGGGTACGCCGAGGACGACCCTGTCCGTGGTGGTGACTCGTTCGAAGCCTTTGAGGAGGTGCTGAAGATTGCCGAGGCCGAGGCTGTGGACTTTATCCTTCTCGGAGGCGACCTGTTTGACAAGGCGCAGCCATCGCGGCATGCCATGTACGAGGTGATGCGGCTGCTGCGCAAGTACTGCATGGGCACAGGCGAGCCGGCGTTTTCGGTGGTGTCGGACATGGCAACCAACTTTCACTCGTCGTTCGGCAAGGCCAACATGGCCGACGCCAACCTCCGTGTCCGCATTCCGGTCTTCTCCATCCATGGCAATCACGATGATCCTGTTGGCGGCTCGAACCTTGCTGCGCTGGACATTCTCGCCATGGCCGGTCTGGTCAACTACTTTGGCAAGTCGCCGTCGGTGGAGGACATCACTGTCTCGCCGGTCCTCCTCCAAAAGGGCTCGTCCAAGCTCGCGCTGTACGGCTTGGGCAACATCCGCGACGAGCGACTCAATCGGGCGTTCTCCTCGCAGCGGGTCAAGTGCCTCCGCCCGCGCGAGGACGCCGACTCGTGGTTCAATCTCTTTGTCCTCCACCAGAACCGGGTCAACCACTCGCCCAAGAACTGCATCCACGAGGAGCAGCTCGACGACTTTATCGACCTTGTCTTTTGGGGTCACGAGCACGAAGCGCTCATCGAGCCGGTCAAGTCGGCTGTCCGCAACTTTTGCATCACGCAGCCGGGCTCGACCGTCGCTACCTCGCTCTGCGCGGCCGAGACCCGGCCCAAGGGCGTTGGCATTCTCCGCATCTGCGGCGACAAGTTCAACATCCAGCGTGTCAACCTTGCCTCTGTCCGGCCGTTTCTCATCGACGACTACGCGCTCCGCGCCGCGCCCGAGACGGTCAACATCAAGTCGGAGACCGCCGTCGCCGCACATCTGGCCGACATTGTCGAGGACATGCTCGTCCGGGTGGCCAAAGAGTTTCCGCCGCCGCCGTCGGGCGAGTCCAAGCTCCCGCTCCTCCGCCTTCGGGTCGACTCGACCGGCGGCGAAACGTGCAACCCGCGCCGGTTTGGGCAGGCTTTTGTCAATCGTGTAGCCAATCCGGGCGAGATCCTGCTCTTCCAGAAGCCGCGCCGCAACCCCCGGGCCCAGCACGTCACCAAAGCGCTTGACCCGGAGGCTGCCGCCGCCCAGCTGGAGAGCATGAAGTCGGACGCCAGCCGCAAGGAGTTCATCGACGGCCTCCGTGTTGAGAATCTGGTCAGCCAGGCCCTCGCAGACTCCAAGGCCTCGATGAACATTCTGCCCGAGGATAAGCTCCAAGAGGCTGTCAGCCAGTTTGTGACCAAGGAGGAGAAGACGGCCATCAAGAACTTTGTAGCCGAGACGCTCAAGAAGACCCAGTCCGAGCTCCGCTCCCGAAATGAGGCTCCCATCCTCGAGGAGGATGCCGCCCGGGCCCGCATCGAAGCGCTTGTTGCCGACCGCAACCGCAAGGCCACCGCCCGCCGCCGCCGTGCTGCTGCTGCTGCCGCCGCTGCCTCTCCTACTGCACCTCCATCCGAAGCTGAGAACGAGAACGAAGTCGACGAGGCGGAGGCAGAGGCGGGCAAGGACAAGGGCAAAGCACCAGAGTCTGAGAGCGGGAGTGGGAGCAGATCCGCTGCGCCGCCGTTGCCAGCTGCACGCAGTCGCAGCTCGGCCAGTCGCAAGTCGGTCAGCCGCAGCTCGCGGAGCAAGCACAAGTCCGAGTCCGAGTCCGGGTCGGAGAGCGACGTCAACGACGACGAGTCGTCGTTTTCGTGCTCGGGCGGGGCTAGCAGGCCGCGGCCGTCGAGCCGGTCGCTGCGGCGGGCGTCGCGGGCGCCGGCGTCGTCGCCCCCACCATCGCCATCAGCGTCACCGCCGACATCTCCGGTAGCGTCTGTGGCGACGGCGGCGCCGGCTCTTGCTGCGCCTGTTCCGCGCCGCAAGCGCCGCCGTGGCGGCGGCAGCAGTTCTACGGCGACGGCGACGGCGACGTCGTACGCGAGCAAGTACGGGCGGCGGGCGACGAAGAAACAGAAGAGGACTTAAAGGGCGCGCGAGGCGGCCGCACAGGCGTGGACTACTTTGAGTGGGCGCGGACCCAGACGGCAAACTCGTTCATGTCGATGATGCCGTCAGCGTTGGTGTCGACTTCAACAACCAGCTCCTTGATGTCGTGCTCGGAGAAGAGCGAGGAGATCGAGTTGAGGACGTCGGAGAACTCTGCGACCGAGATGGAGCCAGATGAGTCCTTGTCAAAGAGCTCAAAGAGGGCTGTGATGGACTCGTCGATGGACATGCTCTGCATGCGGTGGTAGCCCTCGATGAGGAGGCAGAACTCGTCAAAGTCGATGTCGCCCGAGCCGTCGACGTCGACAGCCTGGCCCATAAAGGTGACCAGCTCGTCGTCGGCGGCAAAGCCGAGCGAGCGCAGCAGGGCCGAGAGCTCGGTGAGCGAGATCTCGCCCGACGAGTCCGAGTCGAACGTCTCGAACATCTCCCGCATGAGCGCCAGGCGCTCGTCGTCAGGCGCCAGCAGCGGTGCGTCCTCGGACGCGCCGGCACTTGGGCGGGCGTTGACCGAGGCCGCCGCCGTCGGCAGCGGGCCGCCGGCCTCGGACTGCAGGTTGCGGAACTGAGTGCAAAAAGTGGCCATGTTGAGCAGCCGTAGAGCGGCGAGCGACTTGACGGTCTTCATGTGGCGCTCGACCTCGACCATCAGCTGCTTGTCCTTGAGCATCTCGACGTTGCAGACCTCGATGTGGCGGGTGATGATGGCCGGGAGGAGCTCGCCGACGACGGCCACCACTGGCACGGCGCCGACAACAAACAAACAGCCCTTCCAGACTCCACCAAGCTCAAGCGAGAGGATGACTCGCGAGATGTAAAAGCCAAAGATGGCTACGTAGAGCGCGACGACAAGGAGCGACATCTGGATGCAGCCAAAGACGAACCGCGGGCCACCGGCGCCGAACCAGAACAGCCGCTCATGACGGTTGGCGACGCCAAAGAGCCGCGGCAACCACGGCATGCATCCTGCGCGCGCTGGCGCTGCCAGATAGCCTGGTTGGAGGCGGGCCCGTCTGGGCCGCGGCGCGCCGTGCGGGCGGACAACCTCGGCCAGCGCGCCCGACTCGTCGCGGTCGAGGCCCAGCTCGGGGGCAAGCTCGTTCACGTCGGCATTGAGCACGTCGGGCGGGAGCAGGCTTGTCCGGATCCGCGCCAGCTTGAAGCGGATGATGAGCAGCGCGCCGCAGGCCAGGTAGCCCGCGCCGAGATAGGCGACAACCTTGAGCGGAGCCGAGAGCGCAAAGCCAAAGTAGATGGCGACAAAGATGAGCTCGAGAAAGGCCCAGGTGAGCCAATGGACATCGACGATCTCGCCGAGCTCCTCGCCGAGGCAAAGCGTGAGATAGCGGGCAAACTCAAAGTCGTCAGGCAAGTCGGGCGCGGCCTCCTCCCAGGGATGGACAAACATCTCGCGGAGGAGGAGGTACTCGAGCGCCTCGATCTTGCCGGTAGCCTGCAAGCCGGCGAGCGTCAGAGAGCATGTGAGCCGGGAGCGGCGGTCGCCTTTCGAGGTCGGGCCCAGGGCGCGGGTGACGACGGCTGCCTTGTCGGCGCAGTCAGCCTCGAGGCGAGCCCAGTTGGCCTGGACCTTCTTGCCGAGGACGACGAGGAGGACGACGAGGAGGAGGAAGATGCACATGACGAGGAAGAGGAGCATGTGGATGGCCTCGACGTCTTCAGCCACCGTCTCTGCATCGCCATACAGCTGGCAAGAGAGACCACGCAAGGCGCCCGACTTTGAGGCGAGGAACGAGATGAGGCCGATGAAGCCCATGATGGTCAGCTCCTTCCACATCGAGTCCATCAGCGGCTCCATGGGACCCTCTGCGAGTTCCTCGAGCTTGATCTTGAGCAGTTCAAAGGTAATGGTGAGAACCACAAGAACAGAGAGAACCACAAGAACAGTCCGTCGTTGCAGCGCAGCTCGCCGTCCGCTCTCCATCTCCTCGCCAGCCATCTCCTGTCGAGTTGAGCACCCGTCGTCTGCCGCCGCGCCGTAACCTCCGCACACCGCCGTCCATACCACCAACCACACTGCCGCCCACCCTGCTCGCCACACGTTGCTCTTCCGCATGAGTATGCTCTTCCGCGTCAAGCAGACTGAGAAAGTGCCGTGAAGTGAGTGAGCTGCCGCAACTTCCCGCCACTGCATGACCGGACAAGCACAAAAAGGGGGGGCAAGGAGGGGGAGGCTTTCGGCTTGCAGGCGACCTAAAAATATCTGGTCACCGGAAAAATTGTTTCGCCGACGCGGTTGGCTTCGGGCCAACCACACTGTTGTGAAGGTAGGGACAGGAGAGAGGGATGGAGTTGTAGCAACTGCAGCTGGGATAGCATTGGCTGTGGGGGTGAAGGGTAGAGATAGAGAGAGAGAGACAGAAAGGGGCTCAGCAGCGAGCACGACTAAATTTTTCTACATATTTTACACCCTGTCGAAAGGCACTCTGCCGAGGAAGGAATCGAGTCAGGAGTCAGGCTGTGTGAGTGCGGAGTAGGGCCGGCTGGCACTCGACTCGAGACAGGCAGGGACGAGTGAGAGGAGAAGGAGCGGCGGAGAGTGGACAGAGGGAATTTCCCACACAGTCGACATGTCGGAGAGAGCAGAACAGAGCGAGTGCGTCCAGGCTCTCCCCACGCCACCCCTCCTGCCACCGCACCAGATGGCTGCTGTCCTCGGCGCCTTATTCTGCCCCGTTCGCGCCCAGTGGCTATCCCGCACTCGGCGTCCAGGGACGTGGTGGGAGGTACGGGCGTGGATGGGGTGGCGATGGTGGCGGGGAGGACAAGGGGGGGAGGGGTCGGTGGTGGTGATGGTGGTGGTGGTGGTGGTGATCGGCCTGGTGGTGGTGGTGGTGATGGTGGTGGTGGTGGTGGTGATCGGCCTGATGGTGATGGTGGTGATCGGCCTGGTGGTGGTGGTGGTGATCGGCCTGGTGGTGGTGATCATGCTGGCGATGACACAAACAACGTTAAGCATGGAAGATACTTGTTGCCAGCGATTGTGGTGAATGGAGATGGCATCGGTCGAGCTACTGGTGCTGAGGCTGGGTCTGGGACAGGGGGTGGACCGGCACTGCTATCGCCACTGGCAGAGGCGAAGCGGAAGGCCTCGTCGGCTCCGCTGCGTCATCTGATTCTGGTGCGGAACGCAAGGGATCGCATGTTGACCCGGCGTGAGGCGCAGAAGCGTGGGCGCCACGGCCGCCGGCGACCGGCACGGGCAGCGATGCGGAAGCGGGCCAAGACTACAGGTTCGGCGTCAAGCGAGAAGAAGGCGGCCAAGAAGGCGGCGGCGTTGAAGGCCAAGCTGAGCAAGGCGCGGCTGCGGCTGAAAAAGTCGGAGCAGGCGCGGGAAGCAGCCAAGGCGCGAGTGGGCGGTCATGCGGTCGACGGAAGCGAGCAGGCGAGCCCGGCCGGCTTGGACGACGGCGGGATGCAACGTGTGGAGATGTGCAATTGGGTGGCGCGAGTGGCGTCATGGGCACTCGACTCGTCGCCCGAGGTCACGCCGACCGGCCTCATCACCTCGACCGCGCCGCTGCTGGTCTTCAAGATGCTCAACGACGAGATCTCACGAACGGTGGGCGTGTCGCTCACGCGGGTCTTCCGCGCCGCGTCGGGCGTCGGTGCTCTGGCGTCGCCGTCGTGGGCTTCGCTTGCTTCGCCCGCCGCTACCTCGCTCCTTCTCTCGCCACCGGCGCCGGGCTTCTCGCCCCTGGCAGCGTCGCGGGCAGCCAACGCGTCGGCTCCGCTCGGGCACGACCGCCGGTACCTCGACTCGGACGACGACGAGCCGTCATCGGCGCTGGCCAGCTCGTCATCGTTCGGCTCGCTGCCGACCCCGCCGCCGAGCTCAGCCTCGCCACCATCGCCCATGGGTGCGAGCTCTCTCGCGCGGTCCCGGGCGGCATCCTCTGCTGATATACGCACATCGTCGCAGTCGCCGCCGTCACGGCGGGGCGACCAGGGCACAGGAAGAAGTCCGACCGGCAGCTCGTCGCTGGTAGGCGGGCCTAAGTTCCCGGACGAGACGTCGACCAAGCGGAACTACGCGGTGGTGCGGGCGGCCGTGGAAGCGCTACTGCACTTGCAGACGCTGCCGTCGCCGCTGCGACCAAGCGTGCTGTATCCGAATGGCGAGAGCGTGGGGAGCGATGATGGCGACGAGGGCGACCACATCGACGCCCTCATTCTCGCGGTCAACGATGCGTCCGAGGCACTTGCGCTCAGCAGCCGACTGGCAGTTGTCATCGGGGCACTGTTTACCTCGCCGTACGTCAGCGCGCTCGAGGCGCAGGTCGAGGTTGTGCGGCGCGGGTTCTACGAGCTCGGACGCGAGGCGCTCGATGCGCTAGCAGCAATGGTTGCCGGCGATGTGGCCAGCTCGCTGCGGAGCCTGATCACGACGCGGTGGTATGCGGAGCACCCGGCTGCAGCAGACACCATCACCATGACGCTCGCCGACTACTACGCAGATTTGAAGCAGCTCATGGCGCCCGAGTTTTTTGCCAAGCTCGCGCGCCACCACCTGCGTCTGGTGCTCGACGCGTACCTGGACGCACTGCTGCGTGCGGCGAGGAGTCCGCAGCCGCTGGCGTGGCATGTCTCGGGCTCGATCCTGCTGGCGGTAGACCTCGCGCAGTTGGAGGAGATGTTTGTGGGCGTGCTGGAGCGGCCAACGGTGGAACGGCTCATGCTCCCGCTGTGGGAGCTCTGGGCGCTGCTCATCCTGCAGGACGAGGAGTTTGTGGTCTCACTGGCGGCAGCGGTGGTCGAGGCGAGCGAGCTGCGGCTCGAGGCAGGCGACGTCGAGCATCTCTTTGAGCTGCGGACCGACACCGCGGTGACGGCCAAGATGGTGTCGGCGGTGGCGCGAGCGGCGCACGATCCGCTCTCGGTTTCGAGCCCATTCTCGATGTCTCAGCGGCGTTCACTTGTCCGGGTCTGTCGGGTCAAGGTTCTTGAACGCGCCGACGTGGGTGCGATTCGGGCGAGCGTGGCCGAGGCGCTGACGGCGCGACAGACTGCACCGTCGCCAACGTCCGACTCGTCGCCGCCGTCGTTCTTCCTCGCCCGCTACGACTCGATGCTCATTCTCGACGCACCGACAGCGGCACAAGCGCAGGGCAGGCTGGGCGCTAGCCTCGATCGCGGACACGAGGCGTCGTCAGCTGAGTCGGATCTGCTCTCGGAGCCGACCGACGAGCAACTGACGCACCCGCGCAACTCGCAGCTCTCGTCGTCGCCGGACTCGCCGGGGCCAAAGCTGATGGGCGCGGTCGGCGCGGTGTGGCTCGGCTCGACCGAGTCGGAAACGGCGTCAGGAAGCGAGAGCGAGTCGAGCGTACAGATGGGTGTCTGCGGGCCGATGGACGAGTTTGTGGCCAGCGGTGGTGGTGGCGGCGGTGGCGGAGCGAGCGCGTCGTCGTCGGGGTGGTCGTTTAGCGACTCGGGCTCCGAGTCTGGCTCGGGAGCGGTTGGCGGCGTGGTAGTTCTGAGGATGGAGTGAAAGTCAACGAAGAGGATGGGTGTGTGTTAATGATGATGCCGGGCGAGGCACGGATGGAGGGAGGCGGGAGCGGAGATGAGCTACTCGTCGTCGTCGTCGTCGCCGCCGCCGCGGTTGCGCATGATCATGGAGGCGACAAAGGCCGTGCCGGAGATGGCAAAGAGCGAGTGGTAGCCGGTGTGAAGTGCGCGGACAAACCAGCCGCGGAACCAGGTGGTGAGGCCTTCCTGGGCCATGCGGGCGCGCATGACGGTCATGACGCTTTCGGACGACGAGGTGGCGCCCTGGATGACCGGGAGCAGGCGGTCGACAGGCATGGTGACCGAGACGGAGAGGACGCCGCCGAGGAATGTGATCATGCCGGACTCGGCATGGGTGAAGGGAGTGCCGTCCTCCTTGGCGAAGAACTTCTTGAGATAGAGGATGAGGGCAAAGCGCGAGCCCCAGTCGAGGGTCCGCTTGGCGACGCAGGCGGCCATGCCGGGCATGATGGCGCCGCGGATGAAGCCCTTGGCACGGACGTCCTCGTTCATGACGCGGAACGAGAACTTGATCTCCTCCATTGGGCCCATGGGCGGGCGCGAGACGAGGGCCTTGTTGACCCGGGTCCGGGCGAGGAGGAGCGGCGAGATGAAGACACCCTGGGTGGCACCGGCGAGCGCGCCGGCCACCAGCTCGCCCTGATCCTTGGAGAGGAACGAGACATTGTCAAAGACGTTGTTGTAGAAGGTCTTGGCAAAGAGCAGGACGGCGCCCTTGGTGACACCGAGGACAACGCCCCAGGGAAGGAGGCCGGCCTCAAAGCCGATGATCTTGTCGGCGATGTTGCCCTTGAGCAGCTGGCGGACGAGGACCGGGTACGGGTTGGACGTCCGCTGCTTCTCCATCTTGAGGTTCTCGAGGAACAGGCCACCGGTGACCATCTCGGCTGCGTGAGCGGGTTAATGGGTGATCATGATGGCGGACGATGATGGTCATCCCGATGGCGTGCGGGGCGATGATCGACAGAGAACGTTGGTCGTCGAACAATTACCACCATCCGCAGCGGGTGAGGCCGTGGCGGGGCATCCATGGGCGTAGCGGGAGAAAGGGGCCAGGGAATGGGATGAAAATAACATTAGCATGGAGATGAGTAAGTGATCATGACTAGTACCAAATATGGAAGCAAGTGGGCAGGTATTGCGTGTAGGGGAGGGCAAGAGGTGCAACGGCAAGGTGTGTGGTGGGCGGCAGGGTGGCTGCGGTTGGTGGCCGACGGACAGCAACGTACCGATGACCATTCCAGCGCCAATGGTGGCATTGAGCAGTGGCGAAGCACCGGCGACAGCAGCGGCATGAGCGACCGGACGGCGGTACGAATCAGAGCCCTGACTCGGAGCAGCAGTGCCCGCAAGGTTAGACATGGTCTGAGGAGGGCCCACACGCATCATCTCTTGCACAGTGCTCAGCATGATGCCTAAGGAGCGAGGCAGTGACGTGGACCGCTCTGAGTCTCTCTCTCCTCCTCCTCGCCGTTCGCCGCAAGGAGCATCGCTTGGCGCCATCAATATTAATGGTACCGCCATCGATTAATCTCAGTCGTCCTCGAACCAAATTTTTTGGTTTTCGCCGTCGTAGGTTGTCTTGGGCGGACATTCTCTGCCCGAGACCGGGCGTAGGGATGTGGAAGCCGGAATACAAGGGATCGATGGATGGGAGGCAGAAGAGAGGCAGTGCGAGAATGATTAGGTGTCTGGAACCATGAAGAGGGGGAGGATATGGTGTGTGGCGGGCGTAGAAGGACGGCGAGGGTCTGGCTCTGCACGAGCACGTGGTCTTGCCGGCAGCCTTGCGGGCGCTGCTCAGCACATCAGAATCTGGGCTGAGATTGTTGCCAGTTGCGGACGATAGTCAATTGTGATCACGACAACGATCACGATTATGGTCACCATCACGATTATGACCACGATCACGATTGTGGTCACCATCACGATTACGACAACGATCACGATTGTGGTCACCATCACGATTATGACCACGATCTCGATTATGACCACGATCACGATTATGACCGCGATCACGATTATGACCGCGATTATGACCACGATTGTCCTCGATTATGATCACGATTGTGGTCACGACAACGACCACGTTTGTAGTCACAATCACGATTACCACCGATTGCGACCACGATCACGATCACGATTACGACCACGATCACCTACCCCTCGCCCCCACCACGCCAGACGACCTCCGTCCGTCCCGTGAGCTGTACCCCCCCCCTCCCCCCCCCTCCCCCCCCCTCCCCACCACCAACCACGATGACGACCACCTGACTCCCCCCCCTCCTTGTGTCCCCCCCGTACCCCCCTGCCCCCCTGCACCCCACACATTGTACCGTGTGCGTGTGCTTGACTGTGTGTGCTTGACTGTGTGTGGCTGTGCGTGTGTGTGTGTGTGTGTGTGGGGCATGGCTTCCACAGGTCCTGCCGAAGGCATTGTGCCCCAGACACGGAGCATCACAGGTACGGACAAAGGAGAAGGGGGGAGGGGGGTAGGGAAGGGGGGGGGGGGGACTCACGGAGATGAGGATGTGTGGGACATGGATCAAACTGGACGGGCACTCTCTCGGTGGGACATGGATCAAACTGGACGGGCACTCTTTCGGTGGGACATGGATCAAACTGGACGGGCACTCTTTCGGTGGGACATGGATCAAACTGGACGGGCACTCTTTCGGTGGGACATGGATCAAACTGGACGGGCACTCTTTCGGTGGGACATGGATCAAACTGGACGGGCACTCTTTCGGTGGGACATGGATCAAACTGGACGGACACTCTCTCGGTGGGACATGGATCAAACTGGACGGGCACTCTTTCGGTGGGACATGGATCAAACTGGACGGGCACTCTTTCGGTGGGACATGGATCAAACTGGACGGGCACTCTCTCGGTGGGACATGGATCAAACTGGACGGGCACTCTCTCGGTGGGACATGGATCAAACTGGACGGGCACTCTCTCGGTGGGACATATCTCGGTGGAACATGGATTGGGGCGGATCTCAGACGACAAGGTGGTGATCAAGCTCAAGGCTGTCGGCTCAGCAAAGCTTCTCAAGCGCGACAAGTTCAAGGTCTCGGCGAGCAATGCATTCTCACACGTCGTCGCCTTTCTCCGCAAGCAGCTGCATCTCGCGCCGGCCGACGCTCTGTTTGTATACGTTGACAAGTTTGCGCCGCCGCCTGATGCCAACGTCGGCAAGCTGTTCCTCGCCTACGGTGACGTCAAGTACCTCGTCATCCACTACTGCAACAACCCCGCGTTTGGCTGATTCATTGAACGGATAGCACATGGTACTTGGGCAGCCGCACCTCGTCCGACGCCACATGCGACGGCGACAGGCCAAGGAGGCCCACGCGGAGCCACCTGTCAATGAGGCCCCCCATCGCCTCGTCCTCGCAGTAGTTGGCGCTGCCGCGCGCGTGATGCAGCCAGTGGTACCGCCCGTCCACGCCCCACGGCAGCCACCACGGCGCAACATCGGCCGGAATGTACAGCCCAGAGTGGTTGATCGCCGCCTGTACGTAGTTGGCCGCATACACCAACGTCACAGCCACCGGCGGAACAACTGGAAGAAATGCTAGCACGCCGATGCGAAAGACAAGTCCCTCTACCACCACCCGCTCCACCCAGTGGTCGTCGATCGTCGCCGCGCACCATTGCGTGAGCGGAAGATGGTGGGTCTTGTGGACCCAGACGTACATCTGCTTCCACGCGTGCATGCCCTCGTGCACCAGCGAGGCAAGCCCGTCATTCACCATTGCCACCACATACACCACCCCCACTACCACCGCCCATCCCACAGCTTCATCCAGCACGCTCAGCAACCCGACCACCTCAACCCCACCCGCCATCGCCGCCGCCGTCGCCGTCTGCCCGTCCCAGCATTCGTCCAGCGCGCACCCGGCCAGCCTTCCCACCACCACTGTGGCATTGCGCCCGAGGCCAGCCAGCGCACACGCTGCCGATCCATCCGGCGGAACCTTGGCAATGGTCTTCTCCATGGCCAGAGCCCAGAGCGCCGAGGCCGAGACCGCGCGCGTCATGGTCTCGCTCGCCAGAGCCCTCCAGGCGACCATCAGCGGAGCCTCCAGGAGCACCACATCGGCAACAACCGCCGGCAGTGGGCCGAGATACAGCGACCATCTGGGAGTTGTCGATGTCAACCGATACCGAGCCCATCGTCCGTCCATGTCCACTACCGCCAGCACCAGCACTGTCGCCAGGTACGCCAAACACGGTCCGCCCGAGACAGCTGCCACAAAAGACGCCGAGCTCAACACGCTCTCGCTCCCACACCCGGCGACCACACACACAGCCAGCACCACACCAACCACTACGTTCTCGAGCATTGTCAGTCAGTCAAGTCTAACCCTCTTTCTGTCGTCTTCTCAGCTTCCTCTCCCCGCCAGCGGCTTGCAAAGCCACCTCTCGCTGCCGAGCCTCTCATCGCTGATTCGACCCGGTCCATGGCCACTGCCCAATTTGGCAGCTCGCTCTCCCGAGACCACAAGCATGCCACGTGCATCCGGACCTCTTCTCCCCACTCCCCTCCCTTACACCAATGGCCTCCACCGATGATGACTCTGCGGGCTGATACTCGTCGTGGTCCTGCCCGCAGTGCCATCGATCACCCTTATGCCCGCCCCGCCCCGTCTCCTCTCACCTCACCCTGCCATGAGAACCGCATTGGTAGCACATCGCGGCGGCTGGCACGGCGACCCGTGTGCACATGGGCGCCCATCGCAAACTCGCGCACACCCGAGATCAAGGTCGTCGACGTCGCGCACCGTTATCACGAGGGTGTGGATAGGTGGCTTCCTGCCCCTCTCGAGCCTGCCGTGTCAACGCCATCGGACGACCTCCTCCAGCCCTTGATCACACCTCTCTCTCCCGCTCTCCCGCTCTCCCGCTCTGCCACCATGGATCGCCTCCCGGCCGAGCTCATCCATCGCATCGCCTACGCGAGCTCGGATGCCAAGACTGTTGTCGCCCTCGCTACCACCTGCCGCTCCTTTCACGCCATTCTCCTTGGCTCGCCGTATCTCCGTAACAAAGCCGCTGCGCTCATGGGCGCGTGTAGATGCGGGCGACTGGGGCTCTATTCCGCCGCCGCCCGCGCCCTCCGTCACATCGATGGTTCGCCCGACTCGGCGGCAACGCTCATCGCCGAGTGCATCTCGGAGCGAGGCCCCATCGATCCGGGCTGGCTCGACCTTGTCGCCGCCGCCGCCGACCTCTTTGCCTCTGGCCCTGCCGTCTCGGAGCGGAGCTTCTCGTTCCTTGTCCTGGAGATGATGAGCTGGGGCATCGAGTCCGAGGTGAGCACCATCGTTACGGCCATGACGCCGCATCTTGTTCCCCAGACCGCCTACAACCTTCTCCTCACCGCCGCCAGCCTGGGCTCTCCCAGCGGCATCTATGCTACGCTTCCTCTGGCTGCTCTCCCGGCCGCCGGCGACGATGCGGGCGACGAGCGGATGCTGGTCTCGCGTAAGCAACTCGAGATGGCGCTACGGGTGGCGGCGGAGGGCTCGTCGGAGGAGGTTGCGCTGGTCTTGCTGGATGCTTGCCTTCTCACGCTCTCACCCGCAGAGTGTACGCGGGTGCTGGCGGCGGCGGCTGGGTCGGACATGTCGGAGGTCGTCGCCATTCTGCTAGAGGACGGGAGGGCGGACCCGACGTACATCGACAGCGCACCACTGCAGGTGGCGGCCGAACGCGGCTTTGTCGAGATTGTGGATTTGTTTCTGGCAGACTGTCGGGCTGACCCGGCGGCGGACGAGTCGGCGTCGCTGCGGTGGGCGACGCGGCGTGGGCACGTTGCTGTTGTCGCCGCCCTCATTGCCGACGGTCGGGTAGACG
The DNA here is from genome assembly GCF_000142905.1 of Thecamonas trahens ATCC 50062. Lineage (NCBI taxonomy): Eukaryota > Apusomonadida > Apusomonadidae > Thecamonas > Thecamonas trahens. Next base: position 166,760 of record NW_013657618.1, read on the forward strand.
TCGGCGCGCGCAACGGAGAGGCGCTTGCGTCTGCGATTGAGCTCGGTAACACAGAGCTCATCGATCTCCTCACCTGAGCTGCAATCTGCATTTACTCGGCATGGGCCTGGACGGTGGCGACCCGGAAGGCGTCGCCAGAGAGGGCGACGTACATGCGCTGGCCGAGGGCGAGGCCGCCCTCCCACGGCAGGGCCTTGCGCTGGCGGATGATAAACTCGCGGGTGGCGGCGACAGCCTTGGCGCCGTTGTCCTCAAACACGGCGAGGACCGGGTCTCGGAGCGCGGTTGGCACGAGTCCGACCTCAGCAACGAGGACGTCGTCGAGGAGTGCCGCCATACCATCGGCGTCGCCCATCTTGTACAGCAGTGACGCCGCGAGCGCCACGTCGGCCTCGAGCTGGGAAAACGCAGCGAGAAAAGCGAGCGCCTGGGCCTCGAGCACGGCGCCTTGCGCATTGAGCTCAGCGGCGCGGGCCATGAGGCCCGGTCGCATGCTGCGCGACCCGCCGCTGTTCGCGGTGTAAGCGGCGCGGGCTTCAAAGGCCTGCGCGTTGACCGCATCGAGCTTGCGGAAGAGCTTGCGGCACTTTTTGACAACCGCCGCAAAGGTGGTGGCCGCGGCGCTGACGTACGACAGCTGCGCGAGGCGGGCATCGGCAAAGAGGGCCTCGGCGGCGCGGGCCCAGAGGCACGGCAGGAGGAGCTGGACGAGGAGCGCCGGCGAGAGATGCTCCAGAAAAGCCAGCGCGTGCTCGGCCTGCTTCTCGCAGTCAAAGAGCGGCTCTTGCTCCCACATTGGTGCCGGCTGCGCCTTGTCCCACAGCCGCAGCCAGAGGTTGTCGCCGGCGTCACCGGCAAAGCGGACCGAGAGCGAACGGCTCTCCTCGTCAAAGTCGCGCGGCGAGTGCCATCGGACAAAGTCCTCCACCACTGCACCCGGGTTTGCCGCCTTGAAGCCACACATGTCTGCATACAGTGACGCTGACTGCATCTCGGCCCGCTGATCAGCAGCCTTGGGCGAAGTTCCGAGCTGGAACAGCAGCTCCTCGAGCTCCTCCATCAGGTCCTCGGTCATAAAGTTGTGCACCGGTGCGAGCGGGACGTAGATGGCGGCATCGCCCGAGCCCGGCGCCGCGTGCAGCAACTCGCGCCGCGGCTCCATCGGCCACAGCGCGCCACGGCGAACAGCCGGCATGGGTGTGTCGGACGCGTCAAAGAACCCATCGCCGTCCGAGTCGGCACTGTCCCTGGCCCCGGCGTCAAGCGCGGCTGCAGAGGCGTTACCCTCAACAGAATACTCGACCGGGACCTCGTACTCGATGCCAGCAGTGTCGGCAAGGTGTGCGTAGAACTTGCGGGTGAGGATGGCAATGGCAACCATCTCAGTCTTCTGGGCGAGGACCGAGGCGCGGGTCTCGATGTGGAGGTTGGGCGGAAAGAGCGAGACCTGGACGTGGCCGCGGGCGGCGGCGGCGGCAGCTTGCGGAGTGGAGAACACGTCGTGGCGACAGAATGAGGGGAGGGCCGGGAGCCGCGGCATGCCCGGCAGCGGCTCGTCGGCCTCCCACGCGCGGCGAAGCTCGGCGGCAAACGCCTCCCAGACCATGGCCACACCCTTAACGCCGTAGTCGAGGACCGCGCCGGCAAGGTCGGCGACGAGCGAGCCGCGCGGGGCAGCCTTGAACGTCCCGGTGCCACACAGCGCCTCCAGAGGCGGCGGCAGTGGCGGGTCTGGCGACTGAGGCGCAACATTGGGCCGGTGCTGGAAAAGAGTCCGCATCAGCGAGCCGAGCTCGATCTGCGACGGGACGGTCGAAGGTGAGACGAGCTGCGAGGAGGAGGCACCGGCCATGGCAACAATGCGGTTGATGAGCGGTTTGGGCGTCCGGCGTGCGGCGGCAATAGCTGGCGGCGGCGGCGGCAGCAGCTCGGCAAGGGTGAGCACGGTCTGCGCGTCACGGAACGTGAGGAGCGCACCGTGGAGCGCGGCGGTCAGCCCACCGTCACTCTCGCGCGCTCGCTCCAGACGCAGCGTCCACATCGGCGCCGCGCGCGGCTGGAGGTCCGAGTACCTCTCCGAGTCGACAAAGGTGTCGTGCGGAAACTGCGGCCAGGTGGTGAAGAGGTAGACGCCGAGGAGCGGGTCGGTGCCCGGCCCCCATAGCTGGAGCGAGGGCGCACCGTCGCCCCAGCCGCAGCGCCCAGGCACCGCAGCGCCGGGAGCGACCGCACGCTTGGCCCGCCACGCCACCCACTCTGGGCCACGCACAAACGTGTACTGGATCGAGACAAGCGGGGCCGAGGCGTCGTCGCCGGCGGCACCCGGCGGGCGCGGCGGACGCGGGACGTTGGGCGGGAGGTGGCGCTGGGCAAAGAGCGCACCAAAAGCAGCGAGCAGGCCATCGAGATGCTGCGCAGCCGGCGGGACGGTGGCCACCGCCGACGACTCCATGCGGAGGACGGCCGAGCCGTGGGCCATGTATCCAATGTACGCAGACTTGGCCGAGCCGTCGACGGGCACAAAGTGCGGGAGGGTACACGCAGCGTAGTCCATGGCGACTGTGAGCGCCGAGAGGAGCTCAGCAGCAAAGGCATAGTCCTTGACGGCATCATCGGGCTCGAGGACGGCAAAGTCCTTGGTCCCAAACCACCGCGTAATGTCCGGCACGCGGTATGCAAAGTCGTCGCTCGGGTCCATGTACCCAATCATGGCCCGCGGAAAGTGCTCGGCCTCGGGCGGCGGGACCGGGAGCGAGCCCGGCGGTGAGCCAAAGACCACCGAGAGCGTCAGCATCTTGCCCTTGTACTCAACCGCGCCCGACGCCGTCGTGAGCGCGTCCGAGAGCTCCGAGAAGCCAAAGAGGCCCCACTCGCGGAGCAGCGCCTCGAGCTTGGCCACCAGCTTTTCAAACGGCGAGACGGTGGTAAAGTCGACGATCTCAAACGGCTCGTCGCCCACATCGCCAGAAGCAGCCATGGGGGATGCGGCACCACCGCTGTCGTCCGCGCTGTCGGCAGTCTGCGGGTGATTGGCAAGCAACTGTGACGTCGATGCCTTGTCATCATTTCCTTCATCTTTGATGGCAACAACCATCCTTTCATTCTCCTCGCTCAAGACGTCGATCATGTCGTCCGTGCCCGTCTCCACCTCCAGCGACTGTCGCATTCCTTGTGTCGCCAAAGAACCCATGGCCAGGTCGTCACCACCGCCCAGGTCGTCGGCAGCCGCCACCGCATCCGCAGGCGCAGACATGTATGTATGGATATCTGTGCGTATGTATGTATGTGTGTGTGTGTGTGTGTGTGTGTGTGTGTGCGTGTGTGTGTATGTGGTGGAGGAGGGAGAGGTGGTGGTGGCGGTGTTGGTATGTGTGCGTGTGTGTCGTCGTCGTGGTCGTCGTGGCCGTGCCGCGATTGACACACGTTGCGACGTTTGCGGAGCGTCCCAGAGCGAGCGTGGCTTGCGCGATGGACGTATTTGTCCATTCCGCACCGCAAAGGGATACGGGATTCACTGTGTTGGGCAGTGCCTGGCTCGGCTCGGCATCATGTACGGCATTATGTACGGCATCAATGACGGCATCAACGATGGTGTAAACGACGGGGGCAACGACGGCATTCTCCTACGGCATCAGCTATATCATCAGCTACGGCAGCATCAAAAGCGTCATCTACGACATCAGCTATATCATCAGCTACGGCAGCATCAAAAGCGTCATCTACGACATCAGCTATATCATCAGCTACGGCAGCATCAAAAGCGTCATCTACGACATCAGCTATATCATCAGCTACGGCAGCATCAAAAGCGTCATCTACGACATCAGCTATATCATCAGCTACGGCAGCATCAAAAGCGTCATCTACGACATCAGCTATATCATCAGCTACGGCAGCATCAAAAGCGTCATCTACGACATCAGCTATATCATCAGCTACGGCAGCATCAAAAGCGTCATCTACGACATCAGCTATATCATCAGCTACGGCAGCATCAATGACGGCATCAACGATGGTGTAAACGACGGGGGCAACGACGGCATTCTCCTACGGCATCAGCTATATCATCAGCTACGGCAGCATCAAAAGCGTCATCTACGACATCAGCTATATCATCAGCTACGGCAGCATCAAAAGCGTCATCTACGACATCATCTACGGCTCGCCGTTTTACTCGGATCACCAGTACTTGGAGAGCGAGTGGCCGAGAACAGCCTCGATCATCTTGACCAGCTCTGCAGTCTTGCGTTCGACATCGGAATCGTCGTCCTCGGTAAGTTCGGCGAGGAAGGGGACGGTTTCCGGGAGGAGGATGAGGTAGTCGGACTCGAGGAGGGCGTAGAGGCGGATGAGGACCTCGACGACGACGAGGCGGATGGCTGGGTTGGGCGAGCGGGTCTGCATGAGCAGCTCAAAGTTGAACGGCTTCCACCAGGCGTCGTTGGAGACGCAAACCATGAGCTCGCCGACGGCGTCGACAAAGAGGCGGTGAACGTCGCCGCGCTCGGACGCGACGCGCGGGACGAGGGCGACGAGCAGCGGGTAGAGCTCGTTGTACCGCTCGCGGTTCATCATGCCATCAGCGTCGTAGCGGAAGACCCGCTTGAGGAGGCGGAGGGCGAGCTCGAGCTCGCGGGCCGACGACGTGTCACCGCTACTGTGGACGACGGCCTTGGCCTTGGCTGCCGTCTTGCGGCGCTTTTTGCCGCGACTCGCCTCGTCGGCGTCGGCGTCGGCGTCGTTGCCGCGCTTGAGCACCTCGACGACGACAGCCATGAACGACGGGACGTAGGGGACAAAGATCGACTTGAGCGCACCGGCGAGGGCGGCGAGGAACGAGAGGAAGGTCTCGGTCCGGGCGCCGCGCTCGGCCCAAGTGCAGAGCTTGACAAAGAGCGGCTTGAAGGTCTTCTCGTTGAGGCGGAGGACGAGCCGAACGAGCGTGGCGAGGAGGCCTTCCCGGGTGTCGTCGGCGAGCGCGGGCGCGTCCGAGGCGTCGAGGACAAAGTCAAAGACGTCGGGAGCAACCTCGAAGACCCGCTTCTTGGGCATGTGCTCGAGGGCAACGCCGAGGACCTCGAGGATGGCGACGGCGGCGGCCGGCGAGTCGGCGCGGGCAAAGGCGGCAAAGAGGGCTGGAATGAGCTGGCGCGGTGGGACCTGCTTGCCAAACACCCGCAGGACGCGGACGCCCTTGGAGCTGCCAAGATGGTAGTCCGAGGTGAGCGCGGTGAGCAGCGGGATGAGGTACGGGTTGAGGAAGGCATGCAGCTGGGCCACAACCATCTCCACGGCGGTGAGGAGCGCCTCCTGGAAGTGCTTGGCCATGGCCGGCTCGGCGACGGCGTCCGGGCCAGCCTGCAGAGCGGCGACGAGCCACGGGAGGAGAACCGGGACCTGGGCGAGGACCTTGACGCCGAGGGTGGCGGTGAGCGAGGCGACGCAGAGGAGGGCCGACATGTGAACTCCGCCCGAGCTGCCGGCCTCGCCGGTCAGCTGGCCGACCACCAGCGGGAGGACCTCGCCAAAGGCCTCGCGCGAGACGTGGCCAAAGGCGCGAGTGACGATCGAGAGCGAGAAGAGCGCGTTCTGGACCGCCGACTCGGACGTCGACTGCGAGATTAGCTCGCCGAGCTGTGGGACGGTGGCCACAAAGCTCGCCTGCTCGTCCGAGGTAAACTCGCCCTTCTCGCGCTCGATCTTGGCGTTGAAGAGCTCGAGTGCAGACTGCTGGATGAGCACGTCGTCCGAGGCAAAGAGCGCCGAGGTGACCTCAAGGAACTGCTCGACCGAGAGCAGCGAGTTGAGCTGGTCGAGCACGTTGACTGCCCGGCCGTAGAGCTCGCTCCAGGTGACAGCGAGCGCCTTGTCGCCGGCCTTGGTCCCGCTCCGGGCCTGGTGAACAAGCTCGAGACCACGGCCAAAGAGCGAGCGATAGAGCGCCTGCAGTGCAGCCTCGAGCTCGTCGCGCGAGAGATCGCGGGCCTCGGCCGAGTCGACGACGTCGACCAGGGCCTCGAGGAACTCGTCGAGCGCCACAAACTCGCCCACAAACCGGGTCATGCCGAGCTTGAGCGCCAGGCCATCGTCAAAGCTGTGCTTGGTGTAGTCGAATGCGGCCGAGCCGCCACCGACCATAGCAACCTCGCCACGGTGGAGAGCGGCAGCGTCGTCGTCGGCCTCGGCCTCGGCCGCCATCCGGGCCGAGTTGTACTCGGCCTTGGTGGAGGGAAGCGCGTGGACAACGTCGAGAACTTGTGCGAGCGAGTTGAGAGCAGTGAGCGGGTGGAACTCGAGGAGCAGCGCCGATGTCATGTCCCAAAACGCGCCGGCCTCGTCGCCCGAGCCCGACGTGGCTTTGAGCACAAAGTAGAGGGCGAGGAAGGTGAGCGCCGAGCCGCCGATGGTCTCGACGAGGACGCGGTAGAGGAACCGCTGGCGGTGCTGCGGAATGTAGCCAAAAGCATCGCCAAAGATGACTAGGATACCCGAGGCGTCCAGGCCGACTTCGAGGAGCGGCGGGAGCACCTGGCGGAGCGTGGCCTCGATGACCGAGTAGGTGTACGCGTCGTCGCGCTTGACCGCTGACGAGCCCATAAAGGCAAATACCGGCATGATGGTGTGGAGGACCCGCTCCGGCACAATGCGGGCGAGCTTGGCCAGGAGCTGCAGCGCATGAGTGTGAGTCGCTGGCGACGAGCTCTGCGATCGGAGGACGGCAACAACGATCTGGATGTCAAAGTATTGTGCGAGCGCCGACAGAGCCGCCTCGTCGCCGACCACCTCATCCTGCTCCAGCGAGAGCCGGAGCGCGCGGAGGAGGAGCTGCTTGGTGTACTCGCCGTCGAACGAGGCACCCGAGCTCGCGCTGCTCGCTGAGCTGGACGAGAGTAGCGACGAGAGGTGGTGGAAGAGGACCGGAACAAGGTGCGAGAAGCCGCTCACACCGCGGATTTCAAAGATCCACTCGAGGACCTTGGCGAGGGTGACAACCCGCCACGAGCCGGCCGGCTGACTCAGCTGGGCCTCGGCGTGACCAGGCTCGGCGTCAGCGGAGCGGCGCGAGCGCTTGCGCGCCGAGCTCTCGGCGGCGTCATCATCGCCGTCGAGAGTGTCGAGAGCGGTCGAAGCGTCAGCAGCCGAGCGCTCGGCGGCCCGCATGAGCGCCTCGAGGAGCGGCGCGGAGAGGACGAGCGAGTGGAGGAGGGCGAGGATGGCGCGCGGGACGACAATGTGCGCGTCGGCTGCGTCGAGTTGGCCGGCCTTGGCGCGCGAGTTGGCGATGATGAGGGCGTGAACAACGGCGACGCGCTGAGAGTCAGAGGGCAGCTCGTCAAGGACCTGCTGTGAGAGTACGTTGACGGCAGCGGCGACAACAGCGGCCGACGACGCGGCCGAGAAGAGAGTGACAAACGGCTCCGGGTCCGAGCCGAGAAGCTGTGGGACGCCGGGCGCGCCGAGCATGTCAAGCGACTCGACGAGGAGGAGCTCCGACGACGCGTCCCACTCGGTGTTCTGCGAGGCCTTGCCCGCAAGCTGGCCGAGGAGCTTGGAGCCACCCGAGGCATAGACGAGCGACGAGCGCGAGGCGATCATGATCCGGACCAGAACAGCCTGCGCGACAGGGTGGGCGACAGCCGGCTGAGAGCCGAGCATGGCCGAGAAGAGAGTGGTGATCCAAGCCTTGAGGCGAGCCTCGGCGGTCTTGCGGCCCTTCTTGCCGGCCGACTTGGCGACGGTGTTGGCGGCGGCGTCGGCAAAGATTCGCCCGAGGACGCCGCCGTCGGCGGCAATCTCGCCGGAGCGGGCAATGACCGCGTCGGCGAGGGCGGCGATGGGGGCAAGCGCCTTGGCTTGCTTGGCGGTGACTGCGGCACCCGCCGGCGGCTTTGCAATGGCAGCGGCGACTGCGGCAAAGGCCGAGACAGCGAGGCTGCGGACCGGGGCAAAAGCTGAGGCGGCGGCAATGAGGAGATGCGCGACAAGGCCAGAGAGGAGCGACGGCGACTTGGGCGAGAACTTGGCCGAGACCAGACCAGCCGCGGCGGCCGGTGCCTGGAGAAGGGCGAGGACGTGGTTGACAGCGCGGATGTGGACGAGCTGGAGTGACGAGCGCGAGGCACGCGGGTCGATGCCGACAAGACTTGGTAGCTGAAGCGGCGCGTGGAGGAACGGAAGCGCATCAGCGAGAGCGCCGGAGGGCGCGGCGCGAGTGAGGAGGACGGCGACAAGAACGAGGTGGAGACGCGGAGGGAGGGTGGCGCAGACCACGACAAAGATTGGCGCGAGCGACGGGCCGTCGGCCACTTCGGCGACAGCGCGGAGGACCGAGGCGGCGAGAAGAGCGCGGGCCTTGCGCCAGCCGGAGCGGTGGGAGGCAAGAGCAGTACGGACGAGGGCACCGAGGCGGCCAGTGGCCGAGCCGCGGGGCAGATCGTCTTCGGTCAGAGCATCAAGCGAGGCAAGCGCGAGGTTCGGGGTGACGGTCTCGCGGACGAGCGCGAGGACCTGCGGGAGGAGGGTGGTGGCAAGATGCGGGCGCGGGAGCGCTGCAGCCTCGGCGGGCGAGTCGGCGCTGAGGAGGGCGAGGCGGGTCCGCTCGAGGGTGACAATCGAGGCGGCAAGGAGAAGCGGGAGGGCCGACCAGGCTAGCGGCGAGGCAACGCCCGATGCCGCAGACGAGAGAGTAGCCGCGAGGCGCGGCGAGTCGGCGAGGCCGGACGCGAGACCAGCGAGGAGCACAGCGTAGACATCGTCGAGAGCGGCCGAGTCCGCCACCTTGGGCGGGGACTTGGCAGCCTTGCGGAGCGAGGCATGCGTGGTGAGGCCGGCAAACTCGGGGAGAGCGCCAGCATCGGCGAGAGCCATGGCGGCGGCAAGAGCAGCAGAAAACGAGGCCGGCGACTTGGTGGTGGCGGCGAGATGGGCGGCGACGAGCTGGAAAGCAACAAGCAGCGTGCCCTGCGACTCGTCCTCGGACTCGAGCTCAACAAGGGCATCGGGCGCGAGGCGCGAGGCCGAGTCGGCGAGGGCGGCAAGGGCGGCAACAACGACAGACCGGGTGTCGGCCGACGACCAGGCCGATGGCGGCGAGGCCAGAAGGGCGGCGATGGTTGCGACGAGCTCGGTGATGGGGACGAGGGCGGTGATCGGGGCGGCGGCGAGGGCGGCTGCGACGATGGACGGCTCCGGATCGGCGAGCGCGGAGCGGAGGGTGTCCTGCACAAAGGCGCGCTCCTTGGCGTCGGGTGAGTCGTCATCGGCGGCAAGGAGGTCGGCGAGGCGGTCGTCGGTGGTGAGGAGGTCAGCGAGCTGGACAAGGGCGTCGACGCGGAGCGAAGTCGAGCCGGAGTTGAGCGCGTAGTACAACGAGCCGGAGCCAACCTGGGAGACGCGGAGCGAGGACGGCATGGCAAGGTCGAGCCAGGCGGAGAGCGTCTGCGGAGCGGCGGCATCCGAGGAGCGGGCGCGGGCCATGGCGGCGTCGAGGGCAAGCTCAAAGGCGGAGCCGAAGCGGAGTGAGAAGAGCGAGATGACGGCGGTGAGGTCGGTGGCAAGCTTTGGCGCGACGGCTGACGGCGGCGCGGCGGCGAGGGCGTCAAAGAGCGGGTCGAGAAGCGAGGTGGTGGCCGCCGACGAGAGGGCCGGAAAGAGCGATGCGACGTCGGAGAGGAGCGGGGTGATTTGCGAGGCCAAGTCGGCGGCGTCGGGCATGGCGTTGGTGAGGGCGGCGGCGTAGACGTCGACGCACGAGGCGAGGAGCGGGAAGGCGAGGGCTGTGGCCAGCTCAAGCGAGCCGCCCGACGCCGAGGCGATGGCCACGAGGTGGGTGGCGACAGAGCCTGCGCCGATGGCGCGGTCGGCGTGGAGGAGGGCGCGGGTAGCGTCGAGAGGAAGGCGGCGGACGCCCTGAGTCCCACACACCACAGCCAGGGTGTGCATGGCGTAGCGGGCGTGGGCCGAGGGCACCGCGGCAGCGAGGAGGGTGAGGAACGGCTCGAGGACGGTGAGAGCCAGCGTGGTTCGGGCCGAGATCTGGGCGAGGAGCATAAAGGCCGCGAGCTGCAGGTCCGGGACGGCCGAGGTGGCGGCGGTGACGACCGAGGGGAGGAGGACGCCGAGCTTGCGCTCCGAGAGGCGCTGCGACGAACCCGCAATGCCGGAGAGGAGCGAGAGGAAGAATGAGGCACCGATGGACCAATCGGGAACGAAAGAGAGGACGTGGGTGACGGCCGAGGCAATCCAGTTGAGGGTGGCGAGGTCCTTGACCAGCCACTTGAGCAGGTTAGCGCGCTGCAGCGGGACGCCGCTCCGCTTGACGCCAACAAGCCAGGCAAAGTCGAGCGAGGCGTGATGAAGACGCAGCGGCGAGGCGGCCGAGGTCAGGTTGCCGGCCGAGCCCGATGAGCCACCCAGATTGAGGACCATGACGAGGCGGGCAAAGAGCGGAGTGGCGTGATAGGGGAGATAGGCACCGACGAGGGCGGCGACGTTGTGGGTATGGATAGAGTAGCGACGGATGAGGAACTCGAGGACTTTTCCGGTTGATTTGAGGAGAAAGTACGGCGCGGTGAGAGCGATAAACTCCTCGAGATGACCATCGAGTTCATCGGCTTGTTCCTGCGTCAGCAGCGAGCGACGAAGCGGGGTCAGCTCTCGGGGAAAGAGCACGGCTTCAAACTTTGCCAGACGAGGTTCAATGCGAACAAGTGCCGCGAGACCATTGGTGGCCAGAAAATGAAGCGAGGCGAGGTCCACATCAGCCGCCTGCCGCATGGTGAAGAGGAACGAGGTGTACACCGGCACGCCCGACTTGCCCTCCCGCGAGTGGAGGTCACGCGGCCGGAGCGCCTTGAGCTGCTTGGCGAGATTGGACGACATGATGTTGGGTGGAGAGGTTCCCGGTGGTGGTGGGGTGGTTGGGCGGTGGTGGTGGTAGGAGGTGGAGGAGGGAGAGTGAGGTAGTGGTGGGGGAGGGTGTGGGTGGTGCGTTGATGGCGGATGCGGTGATGGATGGAGAGAAAGGGGTCGGTGTGGGGGGTGGGGGTGAAGGTGTAAAATTTGTAGATGGTGGTGGTAGCCAGACGGTGCAGAACATGGTAGCAGACTCAATGCTTCCGCTGGATGTGGTGGGCGGAGGTCGGCACGGTGTGACGGTGGTATCAGACGGGGCGATGTAGTTGATCTCGGTGGCGGTGGGGACGTGAGCTACGGGACCGGCTTCTCGTTTACCGACGCAGCCGGAGACCGGCCAGCTCACATGGCGTTGCCGGCGCCGTCGCGGCCGGCCTTGGAGGTTACCATGACGCGGATGGCGCCTTCTGCGACGAGGGCGATGGCAGCCGAGTTGTGGCCACCGGCGTAGTGGGAAGAGGAGAAGATGGTGATGACCTGGGCAGACTTGGCGTAGGAGACGCCAAGGCTCGGGGCTTGGTGGGCGCGGATGATGTGCGAGCAGCCCGAGGTGGCGAGGAAGGCGGCGACGGCGTCGTGACCAAAGACGGCGGTGCCGCCACCGCGATCGCTGGGCGCAAAGCCGTGCGGAAAGCCCGGGGCGGGCGCAGCGGCGAGCTCGGTCTCATCTTCGGCCGGGTCGGACCAGAGGAGGTCCATTGCGGCAACAAGGCCCGCAGCGGGCGCGTCGGCCGGAGAGTCGGCTGTCAGTTCGGCGGCGACGGTGTCGTCCATGATGGAGGCGATGGCATCGGCGGAGAGCGGGCGCGGGAGGGCGGCGATGGCAGCGAGCGGGTCGTCACCGCAGGTCCGCGGAATGCCGCCGTGGACAGCAAAGATGCGCGAGTTGATGACAGCGGCGAGCGGCATGGTCTCGCATACCGAGTTGAGCTCGGTCCAGAGAGCCTCGCCGCGCGACTCGGAGCCGAGAAGCTCGTGGCACTGGGCACGGAACGATCCGTCTTCGTAGACTTCGATGTCACCGTTGATGTCAGCGAGCTCGTGGTTGCCACGGAGGGCCACCACGTGCTGCGGATACGCGGTGGCGAGGGCGAGGACAAAGGCAAGGGTCTCGACCGAGTGCGGGCCGCGGTCAACGTAGTCGCCGAGAAACAGGATCTTGGCCGGGCACATGGGGACGCCGGCGCCCCAAAAGGTTCGTGCGAAAAAGGCAAGGTCCGAGTAGTTGCCGTGCAAGTCGCCGAGGACGTAGACCGGGTCCGGGAGCGAGACGAGCGACGGATGGGTGAGCATGGTGGCGCGCGCGCCGGGGACGAGACGGCGGAGCATGAGGATAAAGGCCTCGCGTTCGCCGTCGGAGCGCCAGCCGTGCGACGGCTCGTCCCAGGCACCGCCGGTGCCACCGCCGTCGGCAAGCGGGAGAAAGGCGTCACCGAGGAGCGAGAGCACAGCCTCAGCCACCTCCTTGGCTGCGCTCAGCGCGTCGGGCTGGGCGCCGAGCGCCGATGAGGCAAACACTTCTTGTGTTGAGTGGGTAAAGTTGCGCGTGGGGAGGGTCCGGCGCTCACGGACCATGCCCGATGCCTCGAGCACATGGTAAGTTGGCGAGACCGAGTACTCGGCGGACGGGGCCGGGGCCGACTCAGCAGGCTCAGCAGGCTCGGACGCGGGCGGTGCAGGCTGCAGCGCCGGCAACGGCGACGACGCCATGAGCGCGTAGATGGCAAGCGTGTAGACGGTGAGGCCGGCGGTAGCGCCAAGCGCCATGGTGGGAGGATCAAGAGCATCGGTGACGTGACAGATGGCCAGCCAGGCGCCGAGCGCGCCGGCCACCGTCAGTGAGACCGTCAGCGGCAGCAAGGCTTTGACTGGTCGCACCGATGAAGCTAGCCGGTCCGGACCCAGGTGATGTTGACCTGCCTCTCCCGTCACCGCCGCATCGGACTTGCTCTGCTGCATCCGAACCGGCGAGTCGGCGATGGAGAGCTCGGACATGCGCATGGCCTCGAACGAGTGGCCCTCAAACGAGACCGATGCCTCTCGCAGGACGCTGTCATTGGGTGAGAGCGAGGTGGTGGTGTCGGTGGGGAGTGGCAGAGGTGGAGGCGATGAGGGAGATGATGACAGAGAAGAGCTCTCGGTAGAGCATGAGCTCTCGATCGACTCGTCGAGTGATGACAAGATTGGTTTGGTGGTTGTGGTTGTGGTTGTGGCGGCGGCTTCAGCTTCAGCTTCAGTGACTGCGTCATGGACAATGTCGATGAGGGTGGCCTTGCGGGCTTTGGAGGGGAAGGTGATCTGGGTGCGGGAGGAAGGAGGGGCGGTGAGCGGGGTTGAGCGGGGGGGGGGGGGGGGGGGGAGGGGGGAATGGGAGAGGGTGCGTACATGGTGCTTCTTCAACCATGTCTTCAGCTGCTTCACTGTGTGCTGCTCTGGTGCTCGTGCCACAGCTGTCTGCTCCATGCCGGTGGCCAGTGGCTTTTGGCGCCAAAAGTTCGCGCGACGAGTGTCTGTCCGGAATGGTGATTCGGACAATGGCGTGACCTGGGACAGCTCATGCCCGACTCGGCAACCGGTGGGCAGGCTTGGTTGGGTGTGGTCATGACGGCTGATGTGCCTGGATCTGCGCGGTGGCGTGCAGGTGATCGTCGACATGATGCCGGGGATGTTCGGGCTCATAGTGTACAGCTCGGCCCAGAAAGGGACCGGACTCGGATCGGCCTGCGCATGACCCGCGCCTCGTCTGCGCCTCGTCTGGACATGTACAGAAGTGGCCTGACAGGGGGAGGACGGTGGGTGGGCGGCGGTGGTGGCGGTGGCGGCGGGCGGGCGGCAGGCGGGCGGCAGGCGGCGGGCGCTACTATTTCTGCGACTGGTTGTAGACAACGAGGAGCATGACGAGGAAGACCATGAGGAGAATAAGATACATGCACATCTTGTCCTTGCCGACCTTCTTGAGGATCTTGGACAGGCGCTTGTTCGAGTTGCGGATGTGCTCTGTGACCTCGGCAGCACGACGGTTTGTCTCGTCGAGCATGATGTTCTGGCGGTCCAGCTCGCCACCCATCTCAACGGCAATGTCGCGGAGGGTGGCAACGCCGTCGGCAATGGCGTCGAGCTCCTGGTCGATGTCCTCGTTGCGGGCCTCAATCCGCATCAACGCCGCCTCGACTTCTTCATCATCGATGGGCGCCAGCTGCGACATGGTCGGGTCGTCCGGAAGCTCTGCCGCGCCGTTGCGGCCCGAGCGCGAGCCTGCAACGCCGACACCCGCGGCAGCAGCCCCCGCCATCAGGCGGGACCTGTTGTCGCGGTCGACCTTTGAGGTATACCTCCGCTTCTCTAGCCGCTTGCACTCGCGCAGGTGCTCCTTGACCACCTTGAGCTGATCGCCACGAAGGGCCAGCTCTTCGCGCTTGTCTTCGCTGGGAGACTTGCCAGCCTTCTTCTTCTCGGCCTTGAACAGCTCCTCTAGCTCATTGACCTCAGCCTCGACCTTGACCAGATCCCTTCGAATACGAGAACCAAGCTCAATGGTGCTCGGGGCAGCAGCAACGGCAGAGCCCAGCAGCTGGTCCCGCTCTTTGAGCGACTCGCGAATGGCTCTCAGCTCGTTGGCAATGGTCTTCTTCTTGCTCCGGAACGGGGTCGCCTGCGCCCGCTTGGCCTGCTTTCGTCGCAACTCTACAGAGCATTCCTCCTCTATGTACCGCAGCTTGCCAAGGAGGACGTTCATGGTGGAGGTGGAGGTGGGGTGGGGTGGGGTGGGGTGGGGTGGGGTGGGGTGGGGTGGGGTGGGGTGGGGTGCCATCGTGATCGACGGCAGCCGCAGCGAGCGGGGGCGTGACCGTTGGCAGTTGTCAGACGGGGGAGGTGCGTGGTGGACGTCGACGTGGCGATCAAGGAGATGGTGGACGGCTGGGTGCGGAGGGGTTGGCAGTCGGGGTAACAGGGTTGATCGGAGGTGATTGGTAAAGGGGCGGGGAAGGGGGAGGGAAGGGGAGGGGAGCGCGCGGTGGAGGTGGGACCGAGTGGATGGCTGGGTGTAGAGGGGCTGATCAGGCCGCCAGTCACAGTTCGCAAACCACGATCCTCAACTGTTTAGCCCCAACGTACACCGATCCCCTCCCTCCCTTCCCCCCTCCCTTTCCCCCCTCTCCATCCCCTCCCCTCCCCCTTTCCCCCCCTCTCCATCCCCTGCCGCCCCAATGGAAGAAAACGAGGCGGCTGACAATTCCGACAACTTTCCATTGAGCGGCGACAGCAGCCGCCGCCGCAAAGACACAGGGACAGCACTCGACTCGGACAAAGGCGGCGAGCATAGGCAAGAGGAAGAGCAAGAGTGTGATCGGAAGTGACTACGATGGGCAAGACTGGTGGTACTGGAGCTGTTGCGCGTGTGTACATTGTCAAGACACACTTCCTTGACAAGAATGAGCGCATGGCTCTGGCACGGGCTCTGGCTCGCGGCAAGCTCGAGCTTGTCCTTGGCCGGTCGGGCAGAGTGGATGTTGTTCTTTTCCGGCTTATCTTCATTCGCCTGCAATGCTCTCATCACGTACTCGAGCCGATGATGAGCGCATTGCTTCATGTGGCCATACTATGTGGAATCTCGACCACATCGAGTACGTGCTCGGCCTCCGTGGGGCTCGCTCGTCCCACGTCTCCGCCTGCTCTCTTCCATCTCGCTCGACAACCTCGCCGACGTCGCGCCAGAGATTAGAGAGACCGTCGGCATGGTCAAGCGAGTGGCCGACACTGCTCGTGGCTTTGCTCCCGAGCCAGGCTGCGACTACTCGCTCGCCGACCTGTTCGACAGATTTGCTCCCGCCATTCAGAAGAGGGCCAAGTCCAGCATTGGCACCTCGCAGGCTCCGACCCGGCGGATGGACAGCACTGACAAGGTCATGGACGCGCCCGCCGACGCGCTCGTCATCCGCGACACACTGCAGATGACCAACATCAAGTCGAACAACAACAAGTTCTACATCCTCGAGCTGCTGCTCCTCGACGACGGCGCCGCTGCCGTTGTGACCAACTACGGGCGGACCGGCGCTAGCGGCGGCGGCGTCCGCAAGGAGGCCCGCCTGTACCCGACCGTCGACGCCGGCTTTCGCGGCTACGCCTCCATCTTTGTCGCCAAGGTCAGCAAGGGCTATCGGCCGGTCACCCTCGCCGCTGCCAACCTCGGGTCACCCGCCGCTGACGCTCGCGCCGAGGCCGAGGCTAGGTTGGTCGCCGCCGGTCCAGTCCGCGGCGGTGCCGCCGTCGCTCGCCCCGCCGGCGCGCTGCCCGACGCCGACTCGGCCGTCCTTGGCTTTGTCGACGTCATCGCGCGCGAGGCCCTCGACCGTCTGTTGCAGGTCATTCCGGGCAAGATCACCGTCCGCGGTATCGAGACCCCGCTCGGCGTGCTCTCGGCCCAGCAGGTGGACGACGCTCGTGCCGCGCTCGAGGCCATCCGCGCCGCGCTCGAGGCCGACGCCAGCCACAACGAGCTCGCCACGGCCTCGTCGGCCTTCTACTCGATCGTCCCGCACGACCTTGCGCGGAGCTCGCTCCTCGAGCACATCATTGACACTCCAGCCAAGCTCCGCGCCAAGGTTGAGCTCGTCCAGCTGATGGATGACGTGGTCAACGTCGGCGCCGGCGCAGGCAGTGGCCCCTCGGGCCCTGCCGCCCTCATCGCCGACTCGCCGCAGGTCAAGTACGCCGCCCTCGGCGCCGACCTCCGGGCCGTGCCCGACGACTCGCCCGAGTACGTGCAGATAGCCAAACACGTCCACATCACCGACCTCAAGGACTTTGGCATTACTATCAAGGGGTTGTACGCTGTGACGAGGCCGGGCGAGCCGTCCGACGACGACCTTGCCGGTCTCGTCGGTCCACGCGGCGTCCGCAGGCTCTTCCACGGCTCGCGCGCCTCTAACTGGATGGGCCTCCTTTCGCGTGGCATCCTCCTCCCGCAGACCATTGTCTCGCGTGGCGGCCAGCGAACCGACGCCGGCGCGCTGGGCGCGGGCGTCTACTTTGGCTCGGACGCCTCCACGGCTGCCCAGTACTGCACCCCAGTTGCAGCCGCCGGCCGCCCGCCGCGCCGCTTCATGGCCATCGCCGCCGTCGCCGTCGGCAACGCCGCTCGCCTCACAGAGCCGAATCCGCTGCTTCTCTCGCCGCCGCACGGTGCTGACTCTGTCCACGGCTCGCGCATTGACGAGCACGGCGAGCCGACGTCATTTACTGACGATGAGTTTGTCGTCTACGCTCCCGGCCGCTATGCGCTCCGTTACATTGTCGAGTTTGAGGCCAACGTCGTCGCCATGCAGACGCTCAAGCCCTCGCCCAAAGGCTTTGTCTCGATCAAGAGCGCACCCGCACCCGCGCCCTCGCCCGCGCTCATTTCTCTGCCTGCCGACGCCCCCAGTGGCGACGCCAGCCGCGATGGGCCGCACTTTCCCCCGCGCGTCTATGCCCATGGCTCGAGGGACAGCCTCGGGTTTGAGCCGGCTATGATCCCGCGCCCGAACGGGCTTGTCATCGGGTCGATGCCGCAGCCGCCGCCGCTCTCGCGCGACGCGCTCATTGTCTCAGAGCTTCTCCGCCGCTGTAGGCAGCTCTACCGCGGAGGCACCATCTCTCGCGAATGCTACTCTGAGTTCAAGGACGCGATCCTCTCGGATGGCCCACTCTCCCAGGTCTGGACGAGGGTGCTCACCGTCCTCGGCCCGACATCACACCCTGTGCTTGGCCTCCAGCCCGCTGTTGCCACCACCATCCTGGAGTTTGCCGTCACCGCTATGTAAACCATCGCCGTCTACTGTGTCGTGAGTGGCAAGAACTGAACGCGTGCGATGGTGTGTGCGATGGCGTGGCATGTCTCACAAAGGACACGCGACAGCGAGCGGCAGAGAGCGGCGGTTTCGCCCGACGCTCCCGCAGGCACCACCGCACTCGGGGCGGCTGCCAACAACGCAGCGACTGGTGTGGGTGGTTTCAGGAATGTACCGACTTGTACGTTTGACAGCATGTTGCGCATGCATAGTACTTGATGTGTGCCGAGTTTGACTCACGTGGCTTTGTGCTTTCATCTTGGCGAGGCTGCTGAGTGTAGGCGGCTGTCGGCCCGCAGGGTGGCGGGAAGACGGCGCTGGCTGTTCGCTGGGCGAATGGCGACTTTGTGGCGGCGAGCGAACTGGCGCCGACCATCATTTCCGAGTTTGGTCCGCGTCCGATGCTCGCGCAGCAAGGGCATGGAAGAGGGGAGCAAGGTGATAGTGATCAAGACCAGGTCGTGGTTGTCGACATCTCGGGCGATCGCGCAACATGGCGGGCGGTGTACGCCGAGTGGCTCGGCGATGAGACCATCGATGGCTTTGTTCTTGTCTTTGACGTCTCGGACGAGGCCTCGTGGCGCGCACTACCAGAGTATTGGCATGCGGTGCTGGCTGCAGTCTCACGTGGCCATGTCCAGGCCGCGCGGAAGCTCGTTGCGCCGCAAGCTGGCCAGACCGTGCCTCGGGCTGACAAGGCCGGGCGGCAGGCGGCGGCCAAGTTGCGAAAGAAAGCTCTGGCCAAGCTCGGCAAGCAGCGCGGCGGCGGATCACTGTTCAACGATCCGACGCGCGCTGCCATTGATGACTCGCAAGCGAGCCTCGCTGCGGCTGGCCACCACTCGCTGGTGGAGGAGCTCGCGCCACCGCCGATGCTGGTGGTTGGCACGCATGCTGATCGCCCGCAGCGGTTTGCAACCGTCGCCGACATGGCGGCCGAGGTCTGGGCCATCTTTGGCGCCCCATACATCGAGGTTTCTGCGCTCAGCGGAGCCAACATCGATGCCGCCGTTGCCAAAGCGGTTGGTCACGTCCGGGCGCGGCATGCTGCTGCGATCCGGCTTGGCGCACCGCTGCCGGTCGAAGCAATCACTCGCTCGGGGTGGGTGCATGTTGCGCGGGCCGGGGGCCGGCGAGCCAAAGCGTACACCCAGGCCAAGGCGACCAAGGACATGACGCCGCGGTGGGTGGTGTACACGGCGCCCGGGGTGTGGCGGATGTACGCGTCAGAGGCCGACGCCGCCGTCAACGTGAGGTCTGAGGTAGTCCTGCTGGAAGTTGCGCCGGCATCGCTACCTCTTGGCCGGCCACAGTGGGTGGCGCAGGGCGGGTTTGTGGTGGCGGGCGCCCTTGGTGCTCTCGACGTTGTTGCGCCATCAGCCGTCGACGCGGCAGCCTGGGTCGATGCGCTCAACGCAAGCGCTGGAGCTGAGGATGAGGGCCGGGTCACGTTTGATGCTGTTCAGGTTGTGAGCAGTGACGAGATGACACCTGCCAGGCAGCAGCGGCTGGATACGACGCGGGACCCGACAGTACGGCGTGCGCCGCGGATCGCGACTAGGCTCTTTCCCTCGGATGAAAGTATGTCGAGCTGCAGCGCGGAGCAGAAGCTGGCTCCTCTGGCCACGAGCGACAACGAGTCGACGAGCTCGAGTGGTGTGGGGCTTGAACCTGGTTCGTCGTTAGCTCCCAGATCTGAGAGTGAGGATCGAGCTGGGCCGGGTTCGAGTTGGCGGGTACAGCAGCAAGAGCGTAGCCAACTTCGGAGTCCGGGCCGCACTGAGCGAGAGAGGTTTGATCAGGCTGCGCATCGCGAGCGACGAACGGCGTCGAGGGAAAGTAGCAGGAGTCGGAGTTGTGGTCGCGATCAGAGTGGAGAGTCTGGCGGTGAACGTCGAGCGTTGGACGGAGCAGGCACGACAAGGCTGCGCATCGCGAGCGACGGACGGCGTCGAGGGGAAGTAGCAGGAGTCGGAGTTGTGGTCGCGATAAGAGTGGAGAGTTTGACAATGGCCAGGGTAATGCTGAGGGAGGGAGGCACGACAAGGCTGCGCATCGCGAGCGACGAACGGCGTCGAGGGAAAGTAGCAGGAGCCGGAGTTGTGGTCGCGATCAGAGTGGAGAGTTTGACGATGGCCAGGGTAATGCTGAGGGAGGGAGGCTCGACAAGGCTGCGCATCGCGAGCGACGAACGGCGTCGAGGGAAAGTAGCAGGAGTCGGAGCCTCAGTTCCCATCAGAGCAGCGGCTTTGGTCGGAGCTGTCCGACACAAAACGATTTCGATTGTGCTGCTGTGCCGACCAGGCAGGGTCACGACCGCGTCGCAGCTCGCCGGACGGTGCGTCATGGTCCAAATCAGCACCAAAACAGCCCCCGATTCCGCGATCGCTCAGCAACGTCGCGCGATGGACGCCCAGACCAAAGCTGGGGCCGATCTGAGCGGAAGCACGACAGCTTTGGAGGCCGCTCTGCGAGACGCTTGTCCTCACCTGTGCTGACAGACCAAGGCAGAAGCCAAGACAGGCGTCGGGGTGAGCACGAGCGCGTCAATCGTGACAGTAGTGGATACCTCAAGTCATACACCCGCATCGCTCGCGATGAACGCAGCCCCTACGTGGATATGGCTTGTCCCAAGCCGGACCTGGCGGTCCTTTCAACCGCAGCTGCACGCATCCTTCGATCGCGTGAGCTCGGTCACACTGCTGCTGCAAGCCGGTCGCTCTGGAACAGCCAGGACCCGCGTCCACTCTTCCGCAAGTCCCCGATGTCGGTTCCCGACAACGGATCGAGTCGCCTCGACGGCGTTAGTCATCGACCGTCGGTTATGAGCCCGGACTTGAGCCCCATAGCACCCCGCGGGAGGCAGTCGAGCGTATCGGTGACCATGCCGCGGGTGGCCGTTGTGGAGCCGTCGGTTCTTGATCTTGATGAGCTCGCCCTCCTTGAATCTGAGGCTTTCGTCGCTCTTCCCAATGTTGATCTCGGCTCAAGCGAGACCTCCAGCGGGCGGGCGGAGAGTGTCTGCCTTCCTAACGTGCACACATCGACGGACACCACCGGCGATGTGCTTTCTTCTGTTGATGAGGATGCGACAAGGCCTACATCTACTGGTGTCCTTGTGGGTGTAGCTGGGTCTAGTGTCACCTCCGTCGCCATGCCTGCTTTGCCTACTGCAGGGCATGCTGATGCGCCTGCGGATCTCCATGCTGCGCACGGTACACCTGCATACGCCATTGCACCGACTACCGCACCTCCATTGCATGCACCTCCCGCCGCGACTGCTGCCACGCTTGCTGCGCCTGCTGCAGTGCATGCTGATGCGCCTGCAGATCTCCATGCTGCGCGCGCTACACCTGCATACGCCATTGCACCGACTGCTGCTGCTGCATTGCATGCACCTCCCGCCGCGACTGCTGCCACGCTTGCTGCGCCTGCTGCAGTGCATGCTGATGCGCCTGCGGATCTCCATGCTGCGCGCGCTACACCTGCATCCGCCATCGCGCCCGTTGCTGCTGCTGCATTGCATGCACCTCCCGTCGCGACTGCTGCCACGCTTGCTGCGCCTGCTGCAGTGCATGCTGATGATGCGCCTGCGAATCTCCATGCTACTGCCACGTTACCTGTGCCCACCATCGCACCCGTTGCTGCTGTTGCATTGTCTGCACCTGCCTCCATGCCACGCTCGCTACCCGGCCCGCCTGACCTCGCCCTCGCTCCCAATGTTTCTTGTGAACCATCGACAGCTCCGCCGCCAGCACCGGTTGCGCCCGGCCATCACCCGCGTATGCTCGGCTCGACGCTGTCCTCACCCTCGAGCACGCTGTTGTCCTCCGCTGGAGCTCACCATCGGCCACGGCCGTCCACGCGCTCTTCCGTGCCTCTCCGCCACACGGTGCGCACGTGGCCATCTACCGCGGTCGTGGGCACTCGTTCTACGACTCGGACCTCCCGCATGCCACCACATTCTTGTACTCGCTTCATTGCCTCGACGCACTCGGTCGTCCCGTCTGCCCGCCAACTGTGCTCCCAACAGCCACCGCTCATCGCGGATGAACGTAAAACCGGACAGACTCGCCTAGCGCGACATGGTGCGGGCCGGCGACGAGCCCGATGCGCAGCGCCGCAGGTGATGACCACGGCTGAAGCTTGACTCGGACCGTGAGTCGCACCGCGAGCGACCGCCGCGTCGCCAGCCGGATCCGCTTCCGTGGCACGCGTGTGTACTGAACCTGCCCGTCCGGGAGCTCCACCCGAACCGCGAGAGCGTCGATGACTCCGGTGCCAGCCTCCACCCGCGCTTCGACGTTGATCGGGAGTGGAACAAGTGCAGATGCCGAGACTGCCGCGCCGGCGTTCTCTCGCGGAACAGCCACAACGCCGCGGACGCGCCGGACGCTGCGCAGTGTCCGCAGCGTCGCGCTGTCATCCACCAGCGTCGGGACCATCGCCTTCACCGCTGCGTGCGCCGCCGCGCACGTCTCCACACCCGAGCTCGGCGTGCCCTGTGGAACCGTCGCCGCCACCGTCAGTGCATCAGCAAACGCCGGCGCGAGGCTCCGCCCGCTCTTGGAAAGGCTGCGCTTCACGGTGCGGATCTGCGCCCCAAGCTGTAGCACATACCGGCTCCGCCCCGCGCTCCCAGTCGCCGACGGATCTAGCGACGCGCCGACCAGCTCCAGCGCCGAGCCGAAGAGCTCGTACTCGGTCACCACACTTGCCAACGATGCTGGTAAGCCAGCGACACCTGTGCGGATCTCTTGTGTCGCCACGGTGACCTCCTTTGCCAGCTGCCGCCACAGCACGCCGTGCTCGGCATCCAAGCCCAGACCGTGCGCCTCGCGCTGTGCCCGGACAAGCACCACGAGCCGCCCCAGCAGATGGCCGGCGCCAAGCCCTGTCTCAGAGCGCTCCAGCGACTCGACCGCATGTGCGACGCCCGAAAGCTCGGTTCCGGAGCCCTCTCCGCGCGCGGTTGCAGCCAAATCGCGTAGGAGCCGGCCCATGGTCGAGACGCCGACTGGCGCGGCGGAAGCAGCCGACGGCGGCGCTGCTGTCGGTGGCGGCAGACTTGCCGCCGGAGGGAAAAACCGCGGGAGCTTGTCGGCAAGGTAGCCGACGTGGCGAGCGGTGTACTTGGGCAGCAGCGCGTAGATGGCTGGGACCTGTGAGGCGGCGGCAAAGACGAGAACCATGAGCGCAATGTACCGCGGGTCGTCAACCGGCGGCTCGCGCGATTCAAAGACAGCCGAGATGGCAAACAGCTCCGAGGTGAGAAAGTGGACAAAGGCCGGGTGGGCACGGCCAAGCGCGGCAGCGAGGCCGTAAACTCGCGCCTCGTCGCCTGGGTACTTGAGAAGCGACGCGATGACACCCGAGACGGTGGCGTGGAGCGCCGACGCCGACGGCAGCTTGATCGACGCCAGAAGCGAGTACGTCGCGCCACGCAGCGCCGGCGACGCGTCGCCAACCAGGTCCAGCACCGTCTTGAGCGCCGAGTCGGAGAGCTGCACGCGGCCGCCCATCTTGGCCATCGACGTGAGGGCATTAAGTCGGACAGCGTCGATCTCGTCGTTGAACATGTCGACAAGAAAGTCTGCGGCAGCGTCGGCGAATCGCGGCGACGCCGCACCCACTGCCAGCTCGCACATGGCGTCGATGGTGGCAGAGCGGACGTGCCAGAACTCGTCTTCCAGGCCGTGGACAAAAGCACCGACAGCGCCGGCCTCCAGCAGCCTGACATGCGGCGGTAGCTCAGCTTCGCCAAACACCCGCACCATATTGTTGTACTGCTTCGACCGCCGCTTCGGGTCCTGGTCCACCGTCAGAATCTTCTTGTCCAGCGTCTGGATAAGCAGAAAGTCGTCGACGCCCGAGAGCGCGCCGAGCCCGCGCGCCGCTGCCGCCCGCACGTGTCGGTCCGGATCGGTGACCCGGGTGCATAGGAGCGTAAAGCCGTGCTCGAGCAGCCGTGGTGTGTGCACCCGCTCCACCACTGCCTCGTCAT
Organism: Thecamonas trahens ATCC 50062; assembly: GCF_000142905.1. Lineage (NCBI taxonomy): Eukaryota > Apusomonadida > Apusomonadidae > Thecamonas > Thecamonas trahens. The sequence continues at coordinate 190,508 of NW_013657618.1, forward strand.
CATGCGTACCGCTTGTCTTGCCTACCAGGTTCGTCGCCGCGTCCCGCGCCTCGATTCGGTGCTGCGGGTAGAGCAGCACGATGCGCCAGACAACCGCCACGGCTGCCAGTCGGACCGCAGCGTATGGGTCGTCGAGCAGCCGCGTGCTACGAGAGTAGCTCGCAAGGAGGAAAGGTGACGGCGGAAGCGCTTGCAGCCAAGCGAGCCCTGCCGCCCGCGTCGCAGGGTCGCCGTCGGCCAGTGCGTCGTCGAGCCAGCCGGCCTGGGCCTTGTCAAGCGCGCCCGAAGACTGCATCCGCGCGAGAGACGCCACGACCGCCGCCCGGTTGCCCTCGTCCAGCACGCCACGCAACGCCTCGCCCATCCATGCCATCACGCGCGGGCGATGGACGCTCCCGAAGCGGCAGCAATCACGCCGACGACCTTGTGGACGAGTCGGCGCGGGAACTTGTCCGCCGGCACGGCAAGCAGAACATCAACCAGTTGACGTCGCATGCCGTCATCGCTTCCGATGGCAGCCACCACCGAAGAGGCCACCATCAGCGCGGCATCCATGCTCGCCACCACAGTAGAAGCCGACGATGACGATGATGACGATGATGACGACGATGACGACGATGACGACGATGTTGTCGTCCACTGCTCGATGAGGTTGGCCATTGTGTGGACGATGACAGGAGCGACAGCCGTCCGCTGCTCGACATCCAGGGGAAGCATATCAATGACCAGAGACAGACCATGTGGTTGCGGATGGATGTGATGAGCAGCCGCTGCCAGACGAGACGGAGCCCATAGCTCCAATGACTCTGCTGCCGTCCGCATACGAGCAACATCACCACTGGCTTGATCACTACCTTCATCACCTCCGTGCCTTCCTTCCACCAGTAGCCGCGCACGCTTCCTCTCCCTGCCATGACCATGACCATGACCATGACCATGACCACTGCTGGTCGTGGCGCTGCTGGTCGTCCTGGTCGTGCTTGCTGTCGTCGTCACCTCGGTCTGGGTGCCCGACCCACGGGTGGCGTCACGCCGAGAGGAGGCCATAGGCATGGCGTGATGGGTGGGTGGTGGGGATGGGGGGGGGGGGGGAGGTGAGGTGGTAGTGTGGTGTGTGGTGTGTGGTATGTGGTGGGTGGTGGGTGTGCGTGGTGGGGGGTGGCGGCTGGCAGTCGGCGGCCGTCGGCGGTAGTCAGTGGCGGATGGCTTGGGAAGCGGGTGGGCGGTTTGTGGGGGGGGGGGGGGGGGCTGGAGTGTGTGGATGGGGGCGATAGGAGATCGGGGAGGGAGGGGGTGTGTTACACACGAATCACCCACAGCATGGCCTTCTCTGGCGGTAGCACGGCCTCATGGGGGCTGGTGTGCGAATCAGGATTTGGTCCCCTTGGCAGAGTCGATGGCCTCGCGGAGGGCGCTGACCCAGCGGATCTTGTCTTCTTTGGTTTCGGCGTACAGCTGGTATGTCCGCTCGGTGACCGCCACGTTAAAGGTCCAGTTGTGGGTGTGGTGGGCCGGTGGGTTGGCCTCGAGCTCGGCGTCGGTCAGATCGATGGCGCCCTTGGCGCGCGACAACACATCGCCGCCACCCTGGTCGGCATACGCAAGGTCTGTGCCGATGATGCAGAACCAGCGTTTCTTCCAGTTGTGGCGCCAGCCGCCTTTCTTGTACAGATAGCCCTCGCACGATGCGGCGAGTGTGGGCTCGCGGACGCTCGGGCGCTCCTGCTGAATGCGCATCGAGCTCCGCTTTGCCTCCTTGGCTGCCTTTGTTGCTGCCGCGTCCGACGATGCCTGCTGGACGTAGCTGGCCGGTACCAAACCGGCCTCGCCTGTCGGCTTCACCGCCACATACCAGTGCTCATCGACCCGCTTGGCGTCGACCAGCAGATCGCCGACCATGAAGCCAAGCTCGTCCATCTCGGGCTGCCTGTTGTCCCGCACCGCCACCAGCGTCAGCAAGTTGTTCGACCTGTCCTTGTACATCGCGTATTAGCGCTGACGTGAGTGAGTGCAGCAGTGAGCGATGGCCATGCCTCGACGGCACCTGTCGGCCATGTCGGCCATGACCGGGGCAGACACACACACGCTCATACACATACATATATGTACATACATGCCCCCCCTAAACAAGCAGACCATGTTGGTGAACTCCACGTACATCTCTTCTTTCTCCCGGGACGAGTGTGTGGGCATACGGATTGGCAGGGAGTGTGGCTAGCTGTTATCGAATAATCATTGGCCCAACGATCACCAGCCAGACCACAACAACAATCATTGGCCCAACGATTACCCGCCAGACCACAACAACAACAATCATTGGCCCAACGATTACCCGCCAGACCACAACAACAACAATCATTGGCCCAACGATTACCAGCCAGACCACAACAACAACAATCATTGGCCCAACGATTACCCGCCAGACCACAACAACAACAATCATTGGCCCAACGATCACCAGCCAGACCACCACAACAACAATCATTGGCCCAACGATTACCCGCCAGACCACAACAACAACAATCATTGGCCCAACGATTATCCCCACTCCGCAACTGCCACCACCCCTCCCCGCCCCCCTCCCCCACCCACCCACCAACAGCATGGGTAGAGAGACGCGAGGAAGGAATGGCGGGGAAGAGCTCGGCAGAGCAGGAGGCAGAGGTGGAGGCGGTGGAGGCGGACGGTTCGACCTGGCAGCAGCCAAGGAGACGGCGCGGCAGCACTTGGACGCGTTCATCGGGCCGACCTTCCTCGCCCTCTTCCACACATCGGCTCTGGACAAGTTCCTTATGCTCATCCTGAGATACTCGGTCGCCGTGGTGCAGGCTCCGCCCATGCCTGCCAAGGTCATGTCAGAGCTGCTTCGCATCGTCGGCATGCACTACGCAGAGCTGCTGCGCATGCCCAGATCGGCTCTGGAGGACCAACGCCGGGCTGCTGCCCATGCTCATCATCGCCGCTCGGCTATGTCCAGTCGCCTTCTCTCATCTCGCCCAGAAAGCGGTCGGAGAGGCCGGAGACCGGACCGTGGTGCGGCGTCGGGCTCGGCGCTGTCGTCGACGCGACGGACGACGTCGCCGTTGCCGCTGCTGCTGCGATCGAACATCACCCACAAGGCGCTGATGACACACGGCGGGGGCCGTAGCGGTGGCGCCGGTGGCAGCAGTGCTCGCCACTTCTCGTCCGCCCGGGCTGATGGTGGACATGTTCGTGGCAAGGTTGTGTATGATGTCTACCGGTCGCCCATGCTCCCGCCGTTCTTCCAGAAGGCCGAGCAGGAGCGGGTCTTCTACGAGACACTGTACAACTTTGTGGTTCGGCTGGTGGTCTTTGTCTTCAATCCGGCGTACACGGCCTCGCTGGCGACCGAGCTCAACCGGCTATTCCGGACCTCGATGTTCAACGCGCGCCAGCCAGCGCTTCCGCCGCCGGACGCCGACGATCCTGTGGCGACGGCGAAGCGGCTGCACTCGTGGCGCCAAGGCCGCGAGGCGCCGTTCCAGACTTTGTTGGAGAAGTTTGAGAGCACGGTAGTCAAGGGCTCGGGCGGGATGCCCTCGCTGGTGGCACCGTCGTCGCGCTTCCTCGACGCCGTTCCTGTCCGCAAGGTTATCCACATGCGGTCTCCACTGGTGGCGGCCTTCCTCCCCACCCGCGCTGAGCGCATCAAGGCCGCTGAGGCCGAGACGCGCGAGATCACCCGCCGCGAGGCCCGCGAGGCCCGCAAGCGCCGCCGCATTGCCCACGATCGCCGCCGCCGTCGCAAAAGGACAGCCCGCCTCGAGGCTGCCGCCCGCAAGGCCGCAGCCGTCAAAGCCCGCAAGGCCGCCGCCATCTCGGCGCTCACCGGCGGCGCCTCGGCCCGTGCGCCCGATGCACACGACGCCGCCGACGGCGACGACCAGTACTCGTTCGACTCGCAGGTCAACGACTCGTCACTCTCCGGCTCGTCGTCGACCTCGTCGGCCTCGTCGTCGTCATGGTCCTCCTCCGAGTCGAGCCTCGCCTCGGCGGTCTGGGCCAAGGTTCCGTTCCGTGACGAGCTTGGCGACGCCTGGTACGATGGCCTGTACTCGACCGACGAGCTCAGCGTCCGCATCAACTACGTCAACTCGCGCGCCATAGACGTTCTCCTCGCTAGCCAGAAAGGCAAGCCCAAGTCTGGCGGGGCGAGCCTGACCTCTTCAAGCGCTGCCGCCGGAGCCGCTGCCACCGGAGCCGCTGCCTCGGCCAAAGACAGCTCGAGCGGCCGGCAGAGCTCTCTGCCGCGGCTTACCGAGGTACGGACGGCCTCACTCCGTGGCTCGCGGTCGCGCCCGCTCCACAAGCGATCACTTGTCCGCGGACCGGCCGCGCGCAAGGTCTCCGGCTCTGGTCTGATCTCGGACGCGTCAATCGCCTCGCTCTCCCAGTCGCACGCCTCGCACGAGGAGCGCAAGCGCCGGACGTCATCAGCCGCCGCCGGCTCCATCGAGGTCGACCTCCTCGCCGCCCTCAAAAAGGCCAAGCTCAGGCGCGAGGAGACGCTTCGTACCTCAGCCATCGAAGAAGTCGCAGAATTGTATCTGTAGCCGTCGCAGTGGCCTCGAATGAACAGCTTGGTGCCGATCGGGCGGGAGCAGCCGTAGGGCGGGCGGGAGCAGCCGCAGGGCAGGCAGAGTGGCGACGGAGACATCGAGGTACGGAGACACCTCTCCTGAGCGGAAGACTCTGGCATGAGAGCTGTCCACTCGCTAGCGATAAGCATGTTCACCTTGCTGGCTCTGGTTGTTACAGCGAGCTCGGGTGACGGCTCTACCGCTCCAAGGAGCTCGCCATGTGTGCGGTTCCCGTCGCGGGACGGCGTGCCGCTCTCGCCGGACCAGTGGCGGGCGGAGCTGGCGAGCGCGGCTGAGGCGGCGCTTGCGGCGGCGGCCGGGAGTGGGTATATGTTTGAGACCGACGGCGGCAAGAGTGCACATGCAGTACACGTGCCATGCATCGACGGATCGAGCATTCCGACCGGTCTGGACGCACTTGACGTCGGCCGATCGCTCGGCTTCCCCATCAAGTTCACCTCGCTTCCGGTGGGCGCGCTCACGCCCGAGGCCATGGCGCCCGATGGCGGGTTTCCGGTTGCGGTCGGTGTGTACGAGGTGAACGAAGGCCAGAGCATCAAGTACTACTTCCCGGACGCGCCGCTGGCTAGTGAAGGGCTGGTCGATGGTGACACTGCGGCGCGGGCGGGTTTTATGACCGCGCGCAACGTGAGCAAGCGCGATGTGGCTCGCCGCGCGTTTTTCCATCCGCCCGAGCTGGAGCGAGCGCGGTATCTCGCAGTCCATCCGCGCGCGCTGGCGCTGGTGGGAGACGAGATGCCAGCGCTGGACGTGCTGGCGCCGGGCGAGAGTCGGGCGCGTGCGTTGCAGCAGGCAACGGTGTGGATGGGTTCTGCAGGCGTGGTGGCGCACAGCCACTACGACCTCGGCCACAACATGTACGCACAGCTGTATGGATCCAAGACGTTTCATCTTGCGCCGCACAGCGCGGTGGATGCACTGGGCGGCGCGTACGCGGCACTGCATCCGGGCAAGCGCATCGCCCGCGGGCAGCCTGTTCTGGGGCAGTTCCCGCTCGTCGCCGCGCTCGCTGCCGCCGATGTGCTCTACATGCCGCCGATGTGGTGGCACTCTGTCCGTGCCGAGACCCCGTCGATCTCGGTCAACGTGTGGCATGCTGATGCGGGCGTGGGCGGGGCGCGCGTGGCGAGCGGGCCGCGCGGGCGGGCTGCGCTGCGCCAGTGGGTGCTCGAAGTTCTGGCCGGCGTCGGCGCGTCGCCTGCTCTCCTTCGAGCGCGGTACACCGAGCCGAGCGTGGGCGGCAGCGCGTGGCGGGAGATCGCGTGTCCGGAGACGCGTGCCTCTATCGTGGCGACAACAATGGCTGCGCAAACGGTCGCCGACTGCAAGGCTGTGGGCGGCGCCGCGGCTGCCGGCTCGCTCGTGAGCTCCGAGGCGATCCGAGCCGACATTGCGGCAGCGGCAGCGCGGACAACCGCGCTAGACGTCATCGAGCGCAGCATCTACGCTGTGATGGGTGACGCAGCTGCCGTCGGACCGTTTATCGCCTGCTTGGAGGCAGGTCATGACGAGTTGTAGCAAACATGCGCAGAGCGATCACAGCATCGGCATCGGTCTGTGTCTCGAGTGGTCGAGTGGGCGAGGCTGGCACGGACAGGCAGAGCGACATGGCGAACGGCGGACAAGTGGTGCCGCCGTGGGAAGATGGGACGGTCGCGGTCTCTGGTGAGCGGCTTGCACTTGACTGAAGGGCAAGCCAGGAAGGAGAAGAAACTCGCCGCGCCAGTCATGTTTATGGCACACTTTGGCATGGGCTTTGTACGGACGGGGGGGTTGGGCAGGGAGGGAGTGAGGGAGCGAGGGAGGGGAGGAGGGGAGGGGAGGGGAGGGGAAGGGGAAGGGGAAGGGGAAGGGGGACTGACTGGTTTGGTGTTGTGGACATGGGCGTGGGCATGGACATGGGTATGGGTATGTTCTTGATGTGTGCGATGGTGTTTGTCGTCGTGGTGCTGGTCGTCGTCGTGGTGCTGGTTGTCGTTGTGGTGCTGGTCGTCGACGTGGTGCTGGTCGTCGTCGTGGTGCTGGTCGTCGTCGTGGTGCTGGTCGTCGTCGTGGTGCTGGTCGTCGTCGTGGTGCTGGTCGTCGTCGTGGTGCTGGTCGTCGTCGTGGTGCTGGTCGTCGTCGACACCTCCGCTTGATCTCGGGGTGCTTTCTCGCTCTCTACAGCTGGCCAAAGTGATGCATCAGAAGCTGAGTCTCGGTCAGTGCATGGCTGTAGCCATCGCCCCGGACATGCTGTTCTATCTTGCGGTGATGGCTACGTCACGGGAGTCGCTGGTATACAACGGGTCGCTAGCCGGCAAGTCGCTGCCTTTCACCTACACGTTTCCGGTCTCGCACTCGCTGGGCGTCATGATGGCACTGGCGCTGACGCTGGCGGTGCTCGCCAAGCGGTACAGCGCCCGTGATTTGACAGTCGCACTCGGCCTCGCACTCTCGCACTTTATCCTCGACGGGCTCTCGCATCGCGACCCGCTACCGCTGGTGCCGTGGGCGCACTCGCCCGGACTCGACGTGCTTGGCTGGGGGCTGGTGGACAAGCGCCTACCGCTGTTCTTTGGCGAGCTCACGCTGTTCTTTGCCGGCTACATGGCGTACGACTCGATCACCCATGTACACCACTCGTCGGTCCGGTCGCTCGCCTTGCACAAGCCGAGCGGCTATCCCCCGCTGCACTACCTCATCGCCGCGGTTCTTTTCATCCACTGTTTCCTCATGTCTGGCCCTGTGAGCGAGCATGTCGATCCACGCCTCTACACCTTTGTCCTCGGCCTCCTCACCATTCTCCCCATTTTCCTCGCTACTCTCGTCGACCAAGGGCGCGTCTCTGATATCGTGCTCTCCGAGGCCGACCACAAGATCAGATGACCGATCGCGGTCTGCCGCGCTGCTACTTTTGCAAACGCTAAAGAGTGTTGATCGATTGAGAAGGAGGGCTCGTCCCCTCTGTGTGTGTGCTTGCAACTGCCGAAAAACGCTGATCATCCGTCGCGACATTTCTGCACCGTTTGAATCACCTCCCAGCGGACACGCAAGCCCCCGTCATCCCCTCCCCTCCCCTCTACCCTTGCAAACCCACCCACTCACCCCTTGAGCCGCCCGTTTTGAGCCTGGCCAACTGCGATGCACCCGTTTCTCGCCATCTCATCTGATCACGATCACAATCACTCACGATCATGATCGTGATCAGGATCACGATCAAGAGCGCGATTGTGATATCGCCCACGTCCAAGTCCAAGATGACCGCCACAATAGCGATCAACCTCCCCCGACGCCCCCCCCCCCTCCTCCCCCCCCTCCTCTCTCCCCCCCTTCCCCGCCCCTCCCCTCCCCCCTCCCCTCCCCCCCCTCGCCCGCCCCTTTGGTATCGACTTCTCAACGACCCGCTACGATCGCCAGCGAGGGCGACCACCTCGGCCCGTCGCACACCGCACTCGCCCAAACTCAGCATGGACGCTGTTGTGGACTTTGCCACCGAGTACTACGCCGACGCCAAGCGGCTGGTGAACAAGTGCGAGAAGCCCGACACTCGCGGTACGTGAGCACGATAGCTTTGACCACGTCATGGTATACTTTTTGAATGGTCTGGTCTCTTTGCAGAGGGTGTGGGCGTGAGTATGGCCATGGTCAACTCGCTGGTGACAATGTGACCTCCAAATTTCATTGCCGTTTGCCCTCGCCCTCCCCCGCCCTCCCTCCCTCCCCCCCTCCCCCATGGCCATACCACAGCCACCCCCACCCACCCCCCACCCACATATCCATAAGGTATAACTCCCATGTGTAACCATGAGTATATGTCATCCGTGTCATCCCCCTCCCCCCTCCCCCCCACCCCGCTCTCCACAAAGGCATCCCCCCCCCCCACCGCCCACCTCTGCCAAAGCCCCGTCTGTCTGTCTGTCTGTCTGCCCAAGAGTCATGGGCTGGGAAGACTTCCCCCCCCCCCACCCCACCCCACCCCTCCCCACGGGCATGGATGACAGAACAACCACCACCACCTCAACCACTTCCATCACTCACCTGCTGTGTACAGAGCTCAAGAAGGTGTTTGTTGCCACCGGCATTGGCTTTGCTGCCCTCGGCGCCATCGGCTTTGTTTGCAAGCTTGTCTTCATTCCCATCAACAACATCATTGTCGGTTCGTAGATGGATGGCGTGGCTCTCGGATGAGATTGATGCACGTTGTTGTGTGTGGTCTGGTCTAGTCTGGTCTGGTTTGGTCTGGAATGGTGTGGTTTGATTTGGGATGGTGTGATCTCGGTAGCGGCCCTGGTCGGGTTTGGCGGGCTTGGCTTGACTTGACTTGTCTTGCCCTGTCCTACCTCGCCCTTCCCTGCCCTGCCCTTTCCTGCTCTCCTCCGCCCCGCCCTACTCTCGCTCCTGGTCTCTCTAGACACGCACTCGCGCACACATATGCTTGCACACGCGCTCGTGTCATGTCTAGGCAGACCCCCATCACCCCCCACCACCCCAACCCTCCCTCCTCCCCATCCATCCTCGCACTCTGAACCTGTATCAAACTCGATGAAGCCCCCTCTCCCCCCTCCCTCCATCTCCCCTTGCCCTCCTCCTCGCCCTCCACAATCGTTCGTTCTGTCGTTGTAAGACACCTGTCTGACACCCACGCGGCCACCTTCTCTCTCTCTCGCCCCCTCCCCCCCCCCCTCCCCCCTCCCCCCCCCCTCCTCTCCCTCATATGTGGGCACGAGTCGAAGTCGCAGTCCTCCGGGCTCGCAACCTTCCTGCCATGGACCGGTCGGGAACGTCTGACGCGTTCATGGCTGCGCATTGGTCGACGTGTCGCTGTGGGGTGCAGCAGACAGGACTTCGCTCGTTGGCGAACATGGTGGCCGACTCAAGTTCAATTGATGGAATTCGCTCACGATCAGCAAGCCTCTCAACTGGATCGTCGGGCTTGCTAGCGGGCTCGGCAGCTGTTGGCTCGCCAGAGAAGGAGAAGAAGGACAAGAAGAAGAAGAAGAAGAGGAATCGCGGACGGACGCTGTTTGAGCTCTCCAAGAAAGAGCGGAAGAAAGCGCTAAAAAAGTGGAGAGCGGCGCAGGCTCCACCTTGCCGGCCGGCCGCTCGTCGACCATCAGCAAGTCGCTCTGCCCTGTGTGGGACGATGCCATTTTTGTTCCACTCGCCGAGGGCGGCGAGCTCCCGTTCTCGCCCTGGATTGACGGGTCGGCCTCGGCGGAGCGCCACTCGTGCGGCAAGATTGCGCTCGAGTGCTGGGATGCGGATCGGATGTCCAACGGGCTCATCGGTGTGGTCGAGCTCGACACGCTCCACTACCCGGTCTCGGACTTTGGCGCCATCACGCGCTGGATGCCGCTCAAGACGAGAACGGTGGTCGGCGAGGGCGAGGAAGCGCACGAGGTCCTTCGCCGCGGCCAGGGCGAGATCCTTGTTCGGGTCCAGCGGTTCCGCGGCTCGCCGGTGACGCCCGAGACTGGCGCGCTCGCCGAGTGGCTCTTTACCCAGCGACCGGCGACGCTGCCGAACCTCGCTGTCGACATTGCCGCTCATTCGGATGTGGTCTTTGACGTCGAGCCGGAGGCCGGCAAGGCCTCGCTGCAGCTGCGGTTTGATCCGCACGCCGGCGGCAAGCGGGTTCGCAAGGCCGATCTTGCGCTGCTAACCTCGGTCCTCCTCCCACGCGCCGCCGCTCCGCGCCTCCTCCACGCCTTTGACCAGTACTTTACGGGGCTCGATGAGGGCGACGTGGGCTCTGTGGCGCGCGGCGTGGCGCACCTCCTGGGCGCCGGCGTCCTGCCCGAGTCTGGCGCCATTGTCTCGCTCTTCAAGACCCTTTCGGTTGACATGGCGTTTCCGGCGCTCAAGGAGCTGTTTGACGCCGTCTACGAGTCTTTCCCCTTTGTGGTGGCGCCCGAGTGGGATGTTGAGGTCTCTTTTGATCGCCATGCCGTCGTCGTCTTGCGAACGTTCCGGGCCAGCTCTGCCGCACCCGACACACTCCCGTTCTCTTTTGCGGCGACGCAGGAGGTTGTCTTTGACCAGTCGGTCTCGCGGCGGGTGTCGACCAAGGTCTCGGTCGACCCGGCGTCGATGGAGCTTGACGGCATTGGCTCCAAGTCGCTGCGGATGTCGCTTGCCAACGTGCTTGCCGAGTTTGTCGACCCGGTCGCCATCTTTATGCCCATCTGGGCCCGCTCGTTTGCAGATCCGTCGTCGCTGGTGGCGCGCGACATTCCACGGCTTGTCGACAACATCTCGGTGGCGGTCAGCGAGGATATGGTCTGGTCGCGGGCTGCCGTGAGCGAGGACGGCGCACACGGGTTGTCCGGCAACGCGGCATGTGTGTACTCGCTCATCAAGACACTGGCGACTGCGCTCGACGGCGAGGCCGCTGGTCTCCGCGGCGCCGAAGCGTTGGCGATCGAGCTCGCCCACCCGTCGCGGCAGCTGGCCGACTCACTCCTGGCGTGGCTGGTGAGCGAGGAGGCGCGCGGCGCGCTGCCGCGGAGCCTGGCGGTGCTAGCTACGCTGACGCAGGACATTCTCATTCCTGGCGTGCGGATGATGCGCGACGCGGTGTATGAGGCCTTTCCGTACCGTGACTACCGCGGCAGCGAGCACCGGGCGTGGGCCATCAGCATCGAGCTGCCTGCGGCCAACGGCCCGGCTGCGCCTGTGACGGTTGTTCATCAGCGACGCGAGCAGTCGCATGCCGCTGACGATGGCGAGTACTTTGAGCTCGCGTGGTCGCTCCGGCTGGAGCTCGCCGGCGATGGGCTGCGGACTAGCCTTCGACCGGAGCTCCGGGTGTACGACGTGGTGTTCACGGAGCGGACCCACGGCGAGGTCTCGCGCAAGCTCCTCGACGTCGTCCGGCCGCTCTGCTCGCTCACTGATCTGCAGCGGCAGGTCTTCTCCCGCGAGCGGTCGTCGTTCATTGACTTGCTCTACATCCTTGACGGGCTGCGGGTGGTCGACATCCACGGGCGCGAGCTGTTCGAGTTCCCCATGCCGGGCTTTGGCGGCTCGACCTCGCTCGAGTCGCTGCGGCGGCTGCTGCGAATCCTCCTGCAGCGGCTCGACGGAAGGTCAGCCAACGAGCTGGCCGCTGTCGACGCCGCCGTGGCGAGCGTCTCGCATCTAGAGGCGCTCAAGGCTGTCGACGAACTGGTCGTTGGCTCGCCGCTTCTTGCGAGTACAAAGACGTACGACGTGCTCAAGCTCCTCCTCGCACCGAATCTCGTGCACTGCGCCATGACGCTCCGGGCCCAGCTCTACGACGCGCACCCGTACATGGATGCCAAGGGCTCGAATGGGTATGCCATCACGGTGGTGCTCGCGCCCAACGAGGTGGTCCATGTCATCCAGGCCAAGAAGCAGCGCGCGTATGACGCCGACGAGAGCCAGTTCTTTGAGTTTGGCTGGGCGCTCTCGCTGCGGCTTGCCGGCACCGACCTTCGCGCCGCGTTTTCGCTCCTCGACATCACCTTTTCGCCGCACACCTCGACCCACGTCCGACAGTCGCTCAAGTCGCGGTTGCGGCGGATCGCCAAGACCCGCCCGTTTGGCTGCTCGCAGTCTGACGATGGCCACATCGATCCACGGACGTATCTCACGCCGGTCGCCGACCACCTCGGCGTATCGTCGGTCCGGCCTTTTCCGCTCCTTTACGTCCTCCGCTCGCTCCGCGACTGCCTCCCCGACTCGTTTGCGCTTGACGGCGACGAGCCGTTCCATCCCATCGGCGGGCGCGCACTGCTCGACGTCGTCACCGACGCGCTCGAGGGCCTCCGGTTCATCCCCTCGGTCTACCTCGACACCGGCGCCGACTCGGCGAGCGACCTCGGCTCGATGTTCTCGGCGCTCCGCGAAGCGCTAGCAGCGTCGGCCTCCAGCGACGACGCCCCGGTCCATGCCAACAGCCTCGGCGATCCCCCCACAGCGTCGACGGTCTCAGCCGCCTCGTCTACCGCCTCGACACACTCTGCATATTCGTCTGCCACAGACCCGGGCTCGGCCGCGTCGTCCGGCTCAGCCGCGTCGTCGGCCTCGTCCTCGGGCACCAGCTCAGACTCGGACTCGTCGCTATCAGGCTCATCGCCGCAGATCAAGAGCCGCCAAATGTGATTTCATGGTGTCCATACGGCCCTTGCCATCTTTCTCTCTCGCATTTTTTCCCCCTTCCCTCCCTCCCTTCCCTCCCTGCCAGGCGTGCCCGTGATGACGCCACCATTAGCGACCGATGCTCCGCCGCAAACTGCCGCATTTCTGATTTTGGACCACCGGCGGCGCCCAACCACCGGGGACGACGACCAAAGCCCAAGACACGCGACTCTACAGATCAAGGCCCCTAGAGATGACCAAGATGAGCGCTGGCATGTTTGCGGCAGTTGTGGCGATGGCGGTGGTCCTCGCCTCTTCGGCGGACGGCTTTGAGGAGCTGACACTGACACTGCACGGATCAGGGACGACCAACCCGTCGCGGCTGCTGTGGCTGACCGACTCGCTGGTGACGGCGCGGTCCAAGGTTCCCATCCACGCCACGTACCGTGCGGTGGGCTCGTCTGCAGGACGGAGCGAGTTTGTGAACAACTTGAACGATTACGCTGCGTCTGAGCTCCCGCTCTCGCCGAGCCAGTCCTCCGATGTGGCGAGCGACGGTGATGTTGCGCTGCACTTTCCGCTCCACATCGGAGCCATCGGCGTGTTTGTCAACCTTCCGACCGGGAGCAGCATTGCGCCGGGCGCGGCGGTTAACCTGACGGCAGCTGCAGCTGCGGGCATTTTCTCGCGAACCATCACCACGTGGGACGATGCTGCCATTGTGGGCGTCAACCCGGGGCTGACGGTGCCTGCCGGCGCGGCGATCACGGTTGTGCATCGTGTCTTTGGCTCGTCGTCGACCTCGCTGCTTGCGGAGTTCCTCAACGCCGCGGCGCCCTCGCAGTGGCTTGTCCGCTCGTCGGGCGGCGATGCCGTTGCTGCTGTCCTCGACTGGCCGGCCGACACGGTCGGCGTCGAGGGCTCGAGCCAGATGGCGGCCAAGGTGGGTTCCACGCCCGGCTCTATCGGGTACATGGACGCTGGCCACGGGATCGACGCTGGCCTCGCCGAAGTTGCGTTGCAGAACGCGGCCGGCCTGTTCCTCACCTCGGCCAAGGCCGACATTGCCGCCGCAGCCTCGGTGGCGCCGCTTCCGGCCAGCTCGGCCGACGCCTGGGACTCGGTCACGCTCGTCAATCAGCCGGGCACCACGACCTGGCCCATTGTCTCGTTCACATACCTTCTGCTGCGGCAGAACCAGACGCGGGGCGATACCAGCGGCGATGTGGTGTACGGCCAGCACCGCCAACAGCCGGACTCGGGCGCGCTGCTCAAGGCATACGCCGAGTTTCTCTTCTCCACTGAGGGCCAGGAGCTCGCGGCCAAGTTTGGGTTCACCAAGCTCCCGCAGACGGTCATCGACCTCAATGCTGCCGGCCTCGCCACCATCAGGCTCCATCCGGACGTCCCTGTCTTTGCCTTTGAGGAGTCGACCGACACCGTCAACGGTGCCAAGGAGCGGACCATCTCGGTCAAGCGGAAGAGCTACGAGCTGGTGGCGCTCGACGACCACGACGCCCAGCTGACGGCGGCGGCTGCGTCAATCGATGCCCTCACCACCAAGGTCGCTGCTCTCGAGGCGTCGGCTAGCTCGGGCTCGGGCACGGCGGCTATGGCCTCGTCATCGGGCTCGTCGTCGGACGACTCGACCACCGCCAACGTCGCCCTTGCCGTTGCCGCCATCGCCATCATCTTTGCCCTCGCCGCAGGCATCGTTGCCGCGCTCACCCTCCGCAAGCTCAGCGAGCTGCGGGCGGTCATCGATGCCGTCAACGACTCGCTCGTCCCAGGCAAGCGCTCGAACAAAGCCTCGCACAAGTACGTCAAGAACGAGCTCTCGCGCTCGGCCTCATCGGTCTACTCGGACGTCGAGCTCCGCAACGTCAACGTCTAACCATTGAATGACGGCGCGCCGTTGATCCGCCACAGCAAAACGTGCCCCCCTCCCCCCGTATTGCCCGCCATCGTTCACTGTTCACCTGACAGATTGTCTGCCGTCATCAGCCGCAGGCTGGCCGAGTCGCGGTTCGCCATGCTGGAGCCAACCGCGTTTCGCCACATTGGCCTCTCTTGACCAACGGGAGCCATACCTGACGCCAGCCGCAAACCCCTCACCTTTGTTGCGTGTGTGTGTCTGTGTGTGTTGACTCTCCACCTGTGTGTCACCCCTCCTCCTCTCCTCCTCCCCTCCCCCCCCCCCCCTCCCCGTCCCTACTCTTCCGCCTTGGTGGTGGTGGTGGTGGTGGTGCGAAAGCGTGACAAAGTCGCGAAGGCTTTTTTTTCCCCGCCAATTCTCGATTATTGTCAACGACACATAATCGTTGGCGAACAAGTTCTCCTGCATTGTGAGTGGAAACATTGTCATTAGGCGCCAACCTTCATTGTTGGCGGCTCACTTTCAACCAAGCTCTCTAGCCACAGCCATTCTCTATGCCGATCAACGCTTGCTCCCGCATGCGTCTCGCGGTGCTGATGGCCGTGGTCGCCCTAGTCACACTCGCTGCTGGTGTGCAAGTGCCGTGCGACTCGGCGTTGCAGCCGTCGCAGCAGGTCATCTCGGGCTCAATCGACTCGGCTGCGAGCATGGCTGTCATTGATTGCGACAAGGATGTGCCGCCGCCGCCTGGCCCGCTCGGTGCCGGGCTCGATTTCAACGACGTTGTCGTCGCGGGCTACGACTCGTGGCAAGTCGAGTGGATCCAGAACACAGGCGTCGGACTCGGCTGGGTCAAGAGGCCCAACTCGAAGATTGCCGACATGAGGAATGCTCGCTTCGTGTACGCCATCGCCACCTCGACCCTCAGCGCAGTGCCAAGTCTGGTGGCGTGCAACGGGTACCTTGGCGAGCAAGTTGGCGACTTTGCCCACTGGTGCTCGCACTTTGTCGGCGACAACAGCGGCAACTTTGCCGAGACGGTCTTTGCGTCGAACATGCGGCGACTGCTGCATGTCGACCACGCTGATGTGAGCGGCGACAGTTTCAGCGACGTGGTGACACTAGAAGGACCGTCACTCTCCCCGTATGGCACTAGTTTTCGGTTCACGGCCTTTACCGACAACGGCGCTGGCGGCTATAGCACGACTAAGAACGTGCTCGGCGATTCGGGATCGGTGCCGGGGCTTTTTGGCGCGACGACGTTTGCGCTTGGTGACGTGACCGGCGACTCACAGACTGACATTGTGTACGGCACGTATGGCGGCGCCAACTTGCTCGCGTACCTGCCATGGAGCTCATCGCTCACCTTTGGCGCACCAGTGCCGATCCTCGGCTCTGGCGTCGGACTCACACTCTCGGTGCAGGTTGGCGATTTCGACGGCGACGGAGATACCGATGTTGTTCATTGCAACGCGGCGAGCGAGCTGCGGTGGTTTGAGAACACCGCCGGCGACGGAACGACGTGGACGGCGCGGGCCTTCCCGTTCGAGCTCCCAGTCTCGTACATGTACGTCAACGACGTCGACAACGACGGCGACCTGGACCTGGTGCTGTCGTCGCAGAACGTGAACAATCTGTTCTGGGTGGCGAACCGGTACGACAGCGGGGGAGCAGGGCGGACCAAGGACGAGGCGTGGGGCGTGCTCCGCTCGATTGCGCTCTGCAACGGGTGCGGAACTGTGACAATGGGCGACCTCGATACCGATGGCGACGACGACATTGTGGCCGCGGCTTCGTTTGTCGACACGGTTTCCGGCTACCTTCTCAACCCGCTCGACCCGCTGCAGTACTCGTTTGTGGCGGCCGGGCTTGGGGCACCGGGCATGATCCGCCCGTTCGACGCCGACGGTGATGGCGACACCGACGTTGTGGCTGCGATTGGTTCGCCGGACAACGGCGTGTTTCTCTTCCAGAACAGCGACGGGCTTGGTGGCGCATGGGCAACGCCAACTCGTGTCGGCGGTCCCCTTTTCGAGCCTGAGACGGCGATCGCGGTCGACCTTGACCTGGATGGCGACGCCGATGTTGTTGCCTCGTCTGCTACCAACAGCACCCTGGTCTACGCCGTCAACAACGGCGGAATCTTTGAGATCAGCTCGTGGAGCGGTGAGATCTCGACGTCGACTGCCGCGTTGGTGGTCGCCGCAGTCGACGTCGAGATTGATGGCGACATGGACTTGGTCGGCATCGACGAGCCGGATGCCGTCTTTCTCGTCAAGAACATGTTTGTCGAGACGGGGACGCTCTCGTTTGGCCCTGTGACGACATTGTACTCCAACGCCGGAAGCGACCTGGTGTACATGCTGGTGCGCGATCTTAACGACGACGGCTACGGCGATGTGGTGTTCTCGGACACGGGGACTAGCTCGATCAAGTGGCTGGTCAATGACAACGGCGGGTACCCTTCTCCGCCGCTGACGCTGCGGACCAGTGCGCAACAGGTTGGCGAGTTTGTGCTTGGCGACCTCACTGGCGACGGGCTGCTCGACCTTGTGTTCCACACGCGCGGGACGCCAAATCCATTTGCGAGCAAGTACTCGCTGTCGCGGGCGAACAACGTCGGAAGCGCGTCGTCGCCGGTCTTCCTCACTCCCCAACCTGTTGACTCACAGATCTCACTGTTTGTCGAGTCGGACCAGACCAATGTTGGACTCACGATTGCTGACATCGACGGCGACAACGTGATGGACATTGTGGTGGAGGGCTCGTTTGCATCTGTCATTGTGTACTTTCCTGGTCCCACCTACGCGCCTCGCCCTGTGTCAGTGACTAACCCCGACGTGAGCATGCGGTTTGTGCTCAGCGACTTTAATCTCGACGGCGCGGTCGACTTTCTCATCGGCCTCTCCTCGCAGATTGGGTGGATTCCGGGCCTCTCGATCTTTTCGCCCGAGCTCCCACGACCTGGGGTGACACGAACGGTCCAGGTTGCAAAGTGCGGGTACACTATGTCGTGCGTGGCCGCGACACTGCTGGAGGCGTCGGGATGTGCGACAACGACGGTGGTGATGCCTACCGGTCTGTACCGCGGATGCTTCTCAGCGAAGCTGTTCCCGCTCTTCAAGTCTGTGACGATCCTCGGGATGGACTCAACGATTGACTGCAGCGCCGACGGCGGCGGTGGCCTGTTTGACATCCGCGAGGGTGCCGTGGTGTCACTGCAGGACCTGACGATCATTGGGGCGGTGTCTATCCCGTCGGACGCCGAGTCGGTGGCGGCCATTCGTGTGACCGGCACCGGCTCATCGCTAGCGCTGAGCGACGTGACGCTGCGTGGATGCTCGAATAGGCTGGCTGAAGACCGGACAGTGTTCCAGGTCAATGCCGGCATGGGCGGCGCGGTGCTTGTTGAGCTTGGGGCGTCGATCACCGCTCTGCGGACGGTGTTTGAGCAGAACGTGGCCGGTGACTCTGGCGGTGGGCTGGCGGTCATTGGATCGGCGTCGAGTGTGAGCCTGACAGACGTCACCTTTGATTCCAACACGGCGACGGGCTCGGGCGGCGGCTTGCTGATTCTTGGATCGGGCTCGGGGAGCGTTGCGGTGACGATGTCAGGCGTAACACTGACCAACAATGTGGCAAACGGCGGGACCGAGGGCTACGGCTCGGGCTCGGGCGGCGGCGCGCTGCTCATATCCGAGTCGACCACACTTGTGCTTGATGTCGACTGGAGTGGTGGATCGAGCACAATCTCGGGCAACTCGGCGAGCGGAGCTGGAGGCGGACTGGCGGTGGTCGGGCCAGCGGTGGATGTGACTGTTGACGCACCGGTTGTGGTGAGCGGCAATACCGGTGTGTGGGGTGGTGGCGTGACTGTGTTTGCGACAGTCGATGCGCTACCGAGCCCGGCGGCATCTTCCAGCCTGGCGGCGGCGCCGGCGGCGGGTGACGTGTCCGGAGCCGCGGTCTTTAACGGAGCGATGACAATGACCGACAACAGCGCGAGCTACGGCGGCTCGTTGGCACTTTGCGGAGTGCCTGTCAGCTTGAGCGCAGCCGCAAGCTCGAGCGTGAGCGGCAGCAGCGCGAGCCGCAGCGGCGGTGGCGTGTTTGTCTGCTTGCCAGCGGGCACGCTGCCACTTGCGGACGCGGACAACCCTCCGGCGGCGCGTTCGATTGAGGATATACCGTGGCTTGCACTTGGCGGCGGGGTGCTGCCGTCGGCGCTGTTCAGCGGGTCAGTTGCGAGTGGGTTTGGCCCCATTGTTGCTTCGCCGCCGCGGACACTGGCGTGGAGCGGGAGCGGGGCGCGGAGTCTCGGCCCGCTCGACCGCGCGACAGGCTTCAGCCTCGGTACCGAGGCCGCCGTCGGCCTTGCGGACGTGTTCGGACAGACGGTAATTGATGCCGGTATTCGCCTCTCGATGGGCGTGCCGTTGAGTGCCCCGGGCGGCGTGGTGCTTGCCGGCGGCGATCGGTCGCGGCTGATGGACGGGGCGGTAGTCTCGTTTGCAACGGTCAAGGCACTCGCGGTCGACAGCAACGCGCTGGACGGACTCAGCTCGGTGACGTACCCGCTCGAAGTGAGTGTGGCCAACGCACCGACCGTGGCAAAGGTGACGCTGACGGTGCAGATCCGGTCGTGCGGACTCGGCGAGGGCCTTGTCTCGCCTAGCGGGCTCCCGCTCGAGTGCACCGTGTGCTCGGAAGGCACGTTCTCGAATGCGGTATCGCTGGAGGCATGCGTGGCGTGTCCGGTGGGTGCGTTCAACCTCAAGAAGGGGGCAACGTCGTGCGAGTCATGTCCAGCGAACGCGTTCCGCGATGTCGAGAGCAACAACGCGACGTCTGCGGGGAGCACTGTGCCGTGCGTGTGCAAGGTAGGATTCTTTGCGCTAGGTGGGTTGACGAATGTGGCGTGTCGGGCGTGTCCCCAAGGTGCATTGTGTGCGGGTGGGACGGAGGCGCCCAGGGCGTTGCCAGGTTTCTACCCCGATGCGACTGGGACAACTTTCATGGAGTGCGCGAATCGGGACGCATGTCTCGCTGGCGGGCAGTGTGCGACAGGGTACGGCAAGCGCGGGTGCGCCGAGTGCGTGAGCGGGTACTTTAGGCTAGGCGAGCGATGCCTCAAGTGCGCCAATACGAGCGAGCTTGTGCTGCTGCTGATGGTTGTGGCGGCATTTGCGCTTGTGGCCTTGTTGGTGTATCTCAACACGCGGACGTCGCTGTCGTACAAGTTTGCAGCGGCAATGATTGGGCTCAACTCGCTGCAGATCACGGCTATCTACGCAAACCTATCGCTGGACTGGGGTAAGTTTGCTCAGACGTACTTTGGCATCATCTCGTTTGTCAACCTCAACTTTGACCTCGCGTCGCCCGAGTGCACGTCGTCGTCTATGGACGTGTACATGTTCAAGTGGTGGACAACGATGCTGCTGCCTGTCCTGTTCTTGGTGCCGTTTGGGGTTGTGGGCGGGGTGGCGGCAATGATCATCTCGATGCGGAACAAGAAGGCCGAGGCGCGGGCACTGGCGAATGAGAGCTGCGAAATGGACGAGGCGAGTGGGAGCGAGCCGCTGACGATTGGGGCGCTGAAGGATGCGATTGTGCGGTCGTACTACCAGCTGTTGGTGCTGCTGTACCTGCCACTTACATCGATGGCGCTGACGTACTTTGGGTGCCGCAAGGAGCGTGACGGGACGTGGGTCCTCGACACGGCGCCGTCGCGAACATGCTTCAACTCACCGTATTGGGCGGTCTTTCCTTTTGCAGTCGTCTTTTTCGTCATCTACTGCATGGCGATTCCGCTGGGAGTGTTCTGGCTCCTGCGGCGGAAGCACTCTGACGCCAGCGAGGGCGACGGAATGGGCCTGGTGGTCTTCCAGCTCCGGTACGGGTTCCTTGTGGGCCGGTTCCGCGACGAGCAGTACTACTTTGAGTGCAACATCATGCTACGCAAGTTTGCGGTTGTATTTGTGACGACGTTCTTCTTTGCGGCCGAGGCCAAGGCGAACGCGGCAGTGTTTGCGCTCGCCGGCTCGCTTGTCCAGCTTGTACTCACACAGCCGTACCTGGCCAAGTTCCACAATGTGCTCGCGGTGACATGCCTCACATCGTGTTTGGCAGTGCTGGAAGGAGGCACATTCCGCAACGGGACGATGCGTGCGCTGGTTGTTGTGACGGCGATCCTCATCAACATCCTCGCCATCTTTGTGGGCAACGCTATTGACCTCTGGCGGATCCGGGGCAAAGAGGCAAAGGCCGATGATGAGTTCTACACGACAGGTACGTTCCGCATGGCATCCGACGCCTCACTAGTCGACGACGTGGCACGGTCGCGCGAGGCCGAAGCGTCGATGGAGATGGACACGATGCTGTCGATCCAGGGCGGTGCGGGGAGCCTGCAGACGGTCGGGACTGGGCCAGTCGGATCGGCTCGCACGGATGACTTGCCGACAGCGACGTCGTCGGCCGGCGCGCAGAGCATGATGATGTCGTCGGACCTGTCGACAATGGGGTACTCGTCGATGATTGGGTCGCAGCAGCAGCCCGATTCGGTGATGCTCACGCCGCCGCCGCCGGTGCCGGCGCAGCCAGCCAGCTCGACGCAGCCGCGGCGTGTGTCGGCGGCGCCCATACCCGCGCCGCCGGTGCCGTCTGTGACGGCGGCGACGCCGATGCCGATGCCGGCAGCGGCAGCACCGGCCCGGCCGGCGAAGAAGCCACAGCTCCCGCCGGCGCGTCCGAGCCACAAGCCGCAGCTCCCGCCGAGCGAGGTGCCGGCGCCCGCGTCCGTACCCACGCCCGCGCCCACGCCCGCGCCCGCGCCCGCACCTCCACCGGTGCGGCCGGCGCGGCCGGCGCGGCCTGGCGCGGCGCCATCGCGGCCTGTCCGGCCGTCGCACATCAACGTTAACGTAGAGAAGGAGGAGTAACACTAGTTGCGGCCAGGGCGAACAAGCACAGCAGTAGTCCGACAGAGCAGGAGCCCATCCGCCCACCCATGTGACAACGATGCGCCAGCAGGAACGGCTGGCGATGAACGGACCGGCGGAGGCTGTGTTGGGCAAGGCCAGGGAAGGGAGGGGAGGAGAGGGTTGGAGGGCAGACTAGTAGTAGTTTTCATTGGTGTGGCTATCCGGATGCATCGTCTCCAAGGCCCTGTCGATGGCTAGCTTCCTCTCGGTGGTGTTCGAGTTGGTCAGTCGGCGGCGGGCGGCGGTCAGCGGCGAGCAGCCGGCGGTCGGCAGCGATGCTGTTGACGGGTTGGCGTCGGCTGATGTGCGTATCGGCGGGCAGGGAGTGGATGGTTATGTTTGCAGGGATAGTGAGTACGTGTGGTGTGAGTGTGGTGGTTATGGGTGAGAATGGTGGGGAGTGGGAGTCGGAGATGGGCCCGGGGAGGGGGGGTGAGCAGCTTCGAAGGGACACAGGGCCAACAACTTGGGCCTCGGGTGGCAGAACTCGGATTCTGGAAAACTGCAACTGTGGATTGGAGACTGTGCAAGGGGGTAGTGTGGGCGTGCAGTAGGGTAGTAGTGAAATCAGATTGGGCATATCTTGTAATGAGTGTAGTGGGGGCATGTGCGGGGTCGGGCGGTCGAGGACGTGCTCAACCGCCTAGGGCAAACAAGTCGACGCGGAAATGAGCCGAGGTCGATGGGTATGGACGACAGCGATATTTGTACTGGTAATAGTATGCGGCGGGTGATGACCTTGAGCGTGAACGCGGGTTGCGTAGCTGATGGTGGGTGGGAGCTAGGTGGTGATGAAGGTGGGCTGATCGGGCGAGCGGGCGGCGGCTGGCGGCTGGTGGTCGGCGAGGCCGGGGCAGCAGAGGGGGCTGGGTCGGGGCTGGATGGCTTGAGATTGCCGTTGGTTGGTAGATGGGCAGTATGGCATGTGATGGTTGGGGGGTGTGAGTGTCGGGGTCGGGGATGAGGATGTAGCAACTGGAGCGGGGAGAGGAGGAGGATGAGGAGGAAGAGGAAG
>NW_013657617.1:0-20237 GCF_000142905.1 Thecamonas trahens ATCC 50062
CGGCCTTGAGCCACACCGCAGAGTCGCCAGTGACAAGGCTATGGCTTGCAACAAGCGGAAGCACATGCTCGAACTCGGCGACCGTCAAGTAGTCGGAGAAGAGAACATGGACGCCCATCTCGGTCTTGGCACCAATGACAACCATGATGCGACTAGTCGGGAGACATGGCCAGAAGCCCGGAGGAAAGCAACCCGAATAGGGATCTTCTTCTTCTCCCCGGCCGGCTCGGACAGCCTGAGACTCGCCCGCATCTTTTTCAGCATACGGTTGCGTGTTGCGGCCCAGGGCGAGTTTTGGTCCACATCCCTGCACAAACGGTCGCGAGGCCTCATGCAAACATTTGGTGCTGCAATGGGACGGTCGGTCGTGTCTGCCCCAAAGCAGATGTCGTCGACGTAGTGCTTTGCCCACGCCGAGTACTCGCCGAGCGCCCTTCGTTCGTCCCAAAACCCAGGGGTTTGCTTCGCGCCCATCGAAGCTCGTAGCATCGAGTACGAAGCTCCGTCGTCAAGCATGACGGACATCAGCTCCGCCTTCTCGGCGTTGACCGGGCATGCCCAGAACGCCGAGCTGATGTCGAGGTAGGTGTAGCACTTGTGGCGACCGAGGCCGAGGAGCACGTCGTTGACGGTCGAGGTCGTCAGTGGCGACGACATGATCAGGCTGGTACCCTGTGCGGCGAAGATCGGATGGACGTCATTTTGGTCCGTCTGCTGCTCTGTCGACGTGTTCATACTCATCACAAACGCTGAAACACACCAAACGAGGCGTTGAACGGTGGGATGGTACTGGGGTTGAGCGCGATGACGTCACCGAGTGCGAAGCAGACATTGACGCGCGATCCGGCGGCGTCGGTCGGCGACAGAACCGTGCACGAGTCGACGACTGCAGTGCCGACCGGAGGCAAGCTGTTGTCCCCAAGCCACAGCGATACTGTGGCGGCGGCGGGCATGTGCGAGACAATCGTCATGTCGGACAGCGGCCGCCCGAGGTTGGCCGTCACATCGAGTACGGTTGTTGTCGTGACCGACGAGGGGAGCGACGACGATGTGTTCGCCCACGAGAGCGTGACCTCACCGCTGCCCAGCGCCATGACGACGCCGGCGCTTGTAACGTCCTGGCCCAACACTGTCCGCTTGCCCCCGCCGGCCGCATCGAAGTGGAACGTCAACTCACCGACGTACCCAACGGCACACCCGTTCAACTTCGACCGGTACGAGTACCCCAATATTGCAAGCTCGGCAGCGAAGAGTGCGGAGACTGGGGCGACCGGGAGAGGCGAGCCGTCTGGCCCAAGCCGCGCCACACACGAGGTGCCAAACGCAAAGCCCAGTGACTCCGGCGCGTTCGAGTCGTTACTACCTTCTGCGGACAGCGACGATACTGCACCATCGGTGACAGCGAGGAAAATCGGGGCTGCGAGCGCGGCGAGCGGCATGGCTGGTAGCGGAAAGCCCGGCCGCCCACCAAACAGCTCAGCCGAAAATGCGCCGGCGAGAAAAACAGACCCGTCGTTGACATACACGCGTGCGACACCAGAATCCATCAGCGTCGCGTTGTTGGCAAACATAAACGCTATGTCGGTCCCGCCGGTCTTCCCTACCTCGACAACTGCGCCCGACCCATCCACACGCCCCGGTGCCTCGACAACAAGCACCGGGACGCCACCAAGCTCAAGCACAAATGGCGAGCCGCCAGTCACAACGTTGTCCACGCTCACCACTCCACCAGAGAACACAAACCGGAGCTCGCGTGGGTCGGCACCTGCAGTGATCACTGCCGTCCGCGGCGCGCCGGGCCATCCCGACTCACACACAATCTTCACTGGGCACGTGAGCCCAGTTATCACGCTCTGCGATCCGAACGTGAGGTGGTGTGTCCCCGGCCCCGACAACACGAGCGTGATCGACGCGGACGACGAGCACGAAGGCACAACAGTGGAAACCACCGCACCAGCCTCGGCACGAGCGGCGACGACGAGGGTCGCGTCTGGGATCGCCGACATGACCGACACGTTCACGCGCGCGCCTGCGCCGGCCGTCACGTCGAGATTCATCACTGGGATGTTGACCACGGCGACATGGTGGGTGCCCGAGACGGTTCCATTCGACGAGATAAGCGTGGCCCGCAGGAGGACGGTGAGCGCCTCGCCGGGAACTGCCGAGAGGGACACATTAGCCCGGTTCTGCGCCATCGCCGTGCTTCCGCGCCCGTCCACACTCACAGCGCCGCCGAGCGCCATAAAGTCGGGGAACAAAAACGTGTTGGCCGTCGACAGCGTCCCGAGCACCCGCACCGTCCTGTCCGTCGGGTTGGACGCCACCGTCAACACCTCAAACGACGGTGGCACCACCATAAGCGTCATCAGTTTTGGTGACACGTTGGCAGCCATAGCGTCAGCGCTTGCCCCACCAAGCACGTCCGACGCGGTGAGCCCTTCCGTCGACAAGTGGATGTGCGGCGCAGCCACAGCCATGGTCATGTTCCGGATTGAACCGGTCACTTGAACTGGCTGCCCGCTGTACACGCCCCAATCGCCACTGACGACCACGTTCGAAAACGGGACCGTCGAAACCGACGTCGAGCACGGAATGCCGCCGACGTTGAGCGGCGCAAACGCAACCGGCGACGAGATTGCGAGCGTGGTGCACGCGCCAGCCCCACCAAACCCTAGCCCCGCCGCCGACAACGGTCTGTATCCAGACGGGCTGAGGTTGAATGCCGTCGACGTTGCATACTCGGCCTGGTTGGCCTCAATTGCCACGTCACCGCGCGGAACCTCGATAAATGGCGGCACAGCGTGCGCTTCAAACGTCGTCGGCACAGGCACAGCACTGCTCGACCCCACCGTGCTCGACACTGCCAGCGGGTGCGCCGTCACCAAGTACGCGCCGGTGACAGAGACCGGACTGAGCCCAGGCTCACCAGCGAGCGCCGCCACGCGTCCAAACGCGTCAGCGTAAACGGACAAGAGCGCCCGGCCCGACGCCGCCGCAGAAACTACGCAGCCGTTGCAACTCCGGCTCGGCCCACTCTCCATCACTGCACCCAAGTTGAGCAGCCCCGATGACGACATGACCGGCGATAGCGGCGGCGGCGCCCACGTCTCCGACCACAGCGTAAACATTTCGTCGACGTTAACAACGTTCCAACAGAGCGTGTGGAACGGACGCCACATGCAGAGCTTGACCCAGATACCGATCCCGCCTTCCAGTTGGAGACTCACCATGAACACCTTCTTGAACTCGCCACCGACGGCGGCAACCAGACGCATGATCTCGCCTTCGGTCACCCACTTACCGTCGTTAACCGTTCCAATTCGCACTTGCCCGACAAGCAGCAGCTCGACCCAGGCTTCAGCCCGGATAAAGTAGACGTCAAACAACAGCCCGCCGCGAATCCCGATCGCGGCCTTGAGCGGGTAGTGAAGCGAGCCGTCCGAGTTTCGCGCCTCAATGGCGACGCCCTCGAGCACGAGGAGCGGCTTGTGGTACTTGACTGCGTCGACGAGGCCGGCCGACGTGAGCACAATGGGACCCGTGTCGATCGACACGGCCCACACCAGCTCGACGTCAACAAATAGAAACGCGTAAATCGGGAACCGCCAACCGACCACACCCATGGCCGCCACCGACGGAATGTCGAGCTGAACAAGCACCACGTCTGGGTTCCCGATTACCAACTCCACGAACAGCTGCCCATAGTTCCCATCCTCGAGCGCCGGAAACGAGAGCGCGACTGAGTCCATCACCTCGAGGCATGCAGCCTTGACCGACGATCCTCCTGGCCCCCAGTTCGTCACCGAGCTGCACACCACACCGTGAAGATCTCCCATTTCAAGTCGTTCTCCCACTCCGCCTTCCGCAACCGGAGTAGCCGTCGACCAGTCAACCGAGAACGGCGTCCCACTTACCATCCCGTTGTCGTCGTTGCACATTCCCTCCATGCCTTCAGTGCCCAGCTTCTTCACAGCCGCCAGGATGTCGACAATCCGGATGTACAGCTCGACAACTGTCACAATGCTCTTCAGGTCGTCGCACGTCCGCGCGTCCGACTCGACAGCATAGCACACGTCGACAAGCAAGTCGAGAATGTCGGTTCGCTGCCCGATAAGAAACTCGGCAATCGGGATGTTCTCCTGCAAGATGTCAAGCCGGTCATTAATTGGCCCAATCCACGCCCCGATCTTGTCAACGACGCCGACGAGGAGCGAGCCGATGTACGAGCCGAGACAAAACTTGAAACCCGTGACCTCGAACGAGTGTGGGACCGTCGTCACAACACCACTCCCCGTTGAAAACCCAAACGTGCTCACAAACGTTCCCACCATCCGCGGGTACTGGTTGAGTACGCGCGGAATGTTCGAGTGCGCCGCTGCCCCAAACGCAACGCCGATGTTGCCCGCACCACCAAGCCCTCCCACAGCCTCCATAGTCAAACTCCACCTACCCGTTGCCGGCGCCCGGAGGACCTCGACCTGCGCCCCAAACCCGGTGTATCGCGGGTCCATCACAATGTCCATAAACCCTGCGCCAAACCGCCCGACTGCTGAACAGCTTTCCGCTGGGTACGGTGGAAGTGCGAGCATGAGCTCGCCTCGTCCCACCACCTCTTCTGGGAACGTCACGCTGATCCCGTGTGTCATCCGCGCGTTGAGGTTGAACGACAACGTAAGGTTAGCCACCAGGTTAATGTTGCAGTCCAGCTCGAGCTCCACTGCAGGCCGCCCGTGCGCAAGCTGATGGGTCACCGACTCGACCAACTGGCGCCGGATCACGTCCACAAACCGGAATGGCCACACGTACTGCTTGTCGTGAACGTTAGGTGGTTCCATGGGAACGAGACCGTACGGCTCGAACACGTCGTTGAGCACAGCCGTGATGATGTCGAGCGCAATCTGGCCGAGCTGATCCAGGTCACCAAGCGTCAGCTTTGCATCGGCCAGCAGCGCATCGAGCTTCGACGAGATGCCCACCTTGAGCAGCTTTTCCACGTCGGCCGACATGAGGTCGTTAAAAAAAGCCGAGATGAGTTCCCACGGTAGCTTGCCCAAAAACGCCACGTCCGCCCCACCCCACACCCCAATGTTGAACAAATCCGAGGTGAGCCCAGCCAAGAACTGCTCGAGCGCTCCAAACAACGCGCCCGGGTCCCGCGCCATCCACTACGAAAAATCTCGACTTGATGATGGCGTTGATGATAGCTTGGACGAGCTCGGCCTTATTGGTGCACAACGGACCAGTCACACTTGTGTCCGGCGCTGCGCCGTTGAGGAAAGCGTGGAGCGACGGGACCGAAACTTCGAGCACACACACGACGTTGGGCGCAGGTTCGAGCGTGCCCTTGATCAGCGCTGCACCGTCAATGGTTACGCGGCCAGCCGGTGGTGCGGTGGTCGAGAGGTCGATCTCAGCTCTCGCCGCCCCACTCCCTCCACCCAGCTTCCCGACTTCAACGATCGAGTTGACCATCGGGAAGTCGAGCGACCCAAACGTGACGTCAAACGTACCTTGCGCGTCAAGCTCAAACGTGACTACCACATGGGACCCAGACGCCAATGCCACAATCACTGGCCCACCCTCACCCAGCCCAGAGATCACCACCTCGAGCTCGATAGACACGCTAACACCAGCTACGAGTGCACCGGCTGTTGAGAGACCCACGCCAATTTTGTCGGAGTCGAACATTGTGACAGGGTTGAGCGCCAGCGTCTCCTTCGAGTCGGCTCGCCACGGATGCGACGTGACCACCGGGATGGTGATCGTATCTGGGGTAGCTCTCCCGCCACCCATGCACGTGGCACCCGGCGCCACGTCGGCCATCACCGAGTTGCACAGCTTGGTCACCGTCATGTGCCCACCAGACGCGCACGTGCTTGCTGCTAGCGCTGCCAGTGCCTTGGACGCCGTCTCGATGATGGGGGCGGCAAAGGACGACGTGATGCCTGGGAGCGGAGTGTGGAGCGAAACCTCGGACTCGAGAGCCTCGCCCACCGCTGCGAGTGTAGCTGAGAACGCCGAGCACAGCGTGGTGTTGTGAACAAGCGCGCTTTCCACCATTGCCACAGTCGAGCTCGGCCCAGTGACCGACGGGCGGAGCGTGGTCGCGCTGGCTACCGCGCCAAACAGGGCAGCGTGCGACACAATGTTGCCGTCGACGCCGGCCTGCAGCTGCACCGTGTCGAGCGGGTCGACGCCGGCCGTGGCAATGTCGAGCTCAACACCAGCTGCAGCAATTGCCGTCACCGACGTGAACGACAATTCCCACATATCATAAAACCGGGCGTTGGACGAGTGCGATCCGCTTGCCGCAGCAGAAGTTGTTGGCCACATCTCAGGCGTCGCTCCCGGCGGAAGCCGCAGCGTCAAAGAGACTGCGGCTGATGTCGACGCGCTCACTCCGTCTGCGCTGAACCCGAGAATCCCGTACGCGCCGGAAGCAGAACCCGCAGACGTCGCTGCCGCTGCCACCATCGAATACGATGTGGCGCCGACGAGCTGGCGGATCCGCGGGATCTCGCGACCGAGCCGCTTCGGGAGACCGGGAATGTAGCGCGGGACATCGACGGCAAGCGAGATCGGGACGGCAAGCGCCCCGCCGTAGAGCGACGGTGGGAGATACGCGGCACCGAGTCCGTACTGGAGCTGCCGACTCGTCCGGTTCGACCACGCTCGCGGCTCGATCACCTTCCACACTGCAGTGGCCGACACGACCCCATCGCTCGTCGCGCCCAACGCGCTTGGCAGCGCGTCGACAACGAGGGCACCAGGCTCGAGGTGAAGCGTAGTGTTGACGACGACGCGTGTCGGCGTTGCGACAGTTGACCTGTTGGCCAGCCGTGGGTACAGGTCGACGACGGCTGTGAGAACGACGGTGGTGTTGGCGGCCGGCACACGTGCCGTATCGATGGAAAGGTGAGCGCCTGCGGCCGCTGCCATTGGCGAAAAAGCGGTCGACACGGTCGTGTTTGACGTCACGCCGGGGCTGCACCCCAGCAGTACGCCGTATGTTGTCGTTGCAGTCACGTTCACGAAAACGTCCACCGGGTCCGTTGCAGGAGCGTCGAGTGTGAGTCGGACAAGCGAGTTGTCGGCGGCAACCGAATTGGCAACAACCGACGGATGGAGGGTGAGCGGGGTGGTGAGCGACGTCTCGAGGTCGAGCGCAATAAACGGGAGCGACGACGGAAAGTACTCGCCGCTGTCGGTCGGCGACGTGCTCGGGATGGGCGCACACGACGCCGTGCTCGACGCCACTCGCGAGACGAGAGGAACGACAGTGGAGCGTGTGGTCGATCCGGAAGCAACAGGCGGTGCAATGAGGGCCGTGAACATGGCCGCCGCGTCGGGAAACGACGACGCTTGCGGGACAACCGCAGACGAGAGAATGATCGGCGTCTTCACAAAGGTACCTTCCGCTGCCGTTCCCGTGCTCCTTATCTCGGCGCGAGCGACAAGCCCTCCAACCGAGGGGGAAAAGGCGATTGAGCCACACGGTGCTGTCGGTGCTCCATGCCCAAAGCCAGCCGCATAATCGGGCGATTGGCGACAGGGTCATCGACGTCGTCCGGTTCGTTGTCCCGTCGGAGCGAAGCGGCGCGGCCTTGCGCTGCTACAGTCCTCTGCCGAATCCACCGCCGGAAAAAAACATTGTGGCAGCCAAGCCTCTCTCTCCAACATGAAGAAAGGGACAAGCATACCCAGCATGGTAACGACACTCATGATTGTGAGCGAAGGGTGTCGTTCGAAGGAGACCCCTGTGTCAGTAGAGGTGCTGACAACAGGGAGCGTAGGTGGTCTGGCTTCCTTGCCTCCCACCGTCATCTGTGCGGTGGGGCCATGGCCGGCGCTCGCCGGCCACCCTCCGCACTCCCGCCCGCACGCCCTTGTCTTTACCCCAGCAGAGACGACAAAGGAGGTGTACAACGAGGTGGTCGGGAAGCTGTGTGTGCTCAATGGCATGGTGGGAAGGGATGAACGCTTCTTGGTCGCAGCCATTGACGACGCTCTTGGATCGTACACGCTCGCTGTGGGCGCCAGCGGCACGTCGCTTGTCGGCTTCGTGCTACCGCCACCAAAAATCGAGAACAACAAGCTGATCGGGACTGCCACAGCGCTGGGTAAGCATGGATGCGGGCTGATGGAATTACCTCTGCCTCCGGCAAAGCGGCAGAAGCCGCTCGTGGAACGCCAACGGGAAGCTGACGACTTGAAGTCCTTTCCACGTATGGTCCTCCATACGGCTGTGGTGCTCGGGGGCGGATTGAGCGAAAGCCAACTTGTCACCGCTGCGCGCGAGGCCCTGGAAGCTGCGGCTCCGCATACGCGTGTGACAACAGCCACACTCTTGAGTGCGCTCGGCTCACTGAGTGCTGTCGTTGTCGTCCGCCGTCCGACTGGGAGGGCGAACGTAGGCTCGATCGCACAGGATGCCATCCTGCGGTGGATGGCATCAGCTGGTCTGTGGCTGAACGATGTAGCCATCGAGAACGTGTGCAAGCGGGTGAACATGGTACCCGGACACCAGTGGACATCTGACGAGCTCAAGCGATGGCGTACTGATTGGGATCAAGCCGGCGAGGCTGAGCGTGTGCGGCAGGAGCTGGATGCTGCGTTTGGCAGACTCGAGACTTCGTTCAACGCGGACTGGACATTTGACACGTTCCCGATTAGCACTGATGGCTTGCTGGACTTCTTGGAAGCCACGCCTACGATGGCTGCCGCGACACTAACCCCGACGGTTGACGTGAGCGAGTTTCTCCGCTGACGCCTTGTCTCTTCCAACTCTCGACGCGGTAGCGCTCTAGGCGAACAGGCGCGTCCATGAACGTGTATGGGAAAGAGCAGGCCACTAAGAAGCATCGACATCAAGAGGTGCTTGTGGGTCTGTCGGAGCCGTGACGGTCTCCGACTCCCTGCCTCCCACTTGCTCACGGTCAAGGAGCGGTAAATGATGCGGCCCGCTGCGTGCCGCACTTCCGATCTCCTTTCAGCACTCAACACCTCCGGACAATCATCCCCCATCAGCCAGGCCGCCACTGATGCTAGCGACGACAGCCACGCCGCGGAATCTGCCCATCATCGCCCTCCGGCACCACACACCGGCCTGCCCGCCGGCCAGCCGCCGGACTATCTGGTCTGGGCCAGTCCACGCCCCTCGCTCCCCGCCACCTCAACCACCACCCAACCCCCTGCCCGACCGTCCAAGGCAGGCATTGTGGCGGACCTTGTCGCGCTCCGTCGTGAGCTAGCTCGCTTCCTCACTAGATAAGGGCTAGGGAGATATCGGTACTGGAGCGGGGCACCGGGATGGGCAACTCGCACTTCGGCAGCAGCGTCGCGTACTTGCTGCTGCTGACTCTTAGCGCAATCAAGGGTAAGTCCTGGTCGTTCATTTCAACCACGTCGAGCGCGACCGTTAATCGCCATGACTACCTGCGGCCAACGAGATAGAGCGCGCGGGAACGACGTTCATGACTCAAGATCTTTATCGCTTCTCCCTCAGGACGCCTGCAGCAGGCCAGCACGCTCGCCCACCGGCTCGTTTGGGCGCCGCATGTACCATACACCTGAAACCGAAAGAACAATACAGGCAGCAACACTTCCGGCAATAATCGCTATCGTGAGTGTGGAAGGGGGTGGAGATGACGCCGACGCAGATTGGGTGGTAGATCCAGAGGATCCTGACGTGGGATCAGTCGTGCCACCGCTTGATCCACTGCCACTCGTGCCGCCGCTCGATGTACCGCTCGAGCTGCTGCTTGAGCCCGATTCGACCTCCACACTTGCCGACCTCACCAGCAAGTCGCAAGTTTCAAAAACGTTCCCGCAGTGGTAGCCAATGGCGACGATAAACGACCCGCCATCCGGTGACCCGATATATCCCGAAGTACAGGACGAAGAAGAACAAGTACCGATCTTGTCGTGAATGTATGAAATGTCATTGCACTGCTCCTGGATGGTCTTGCCAGAGATGACATCAACAACAGCAAATGCAACATTGAAGTCGTCGTTGTCAGTACTGACAACATCAGTTGACGCGACAGCCAAAGCAGAGGGAGAGTTAATCATGCAGCACATCCATGTGGTATCATAGCTGAGGACTTGGAAGGAACCACTGTTGAAGTTGCAGCCGGCTCCCCATGTGCGACTTGTCATCACGTGAGCAGAGGCGCCCCCGAGCTCGTCCGCGCCCGACTGCGACAACGAAAAATGTGAGTCGATAGCAGACATGGTTCACCGGACAGATCCTCCCAACAGATGGCTTACATGCACCGACGCACCTCTGGCGGTGAGTACACAAGCAAATACAACCACAGCTATGACCTGAAGCAAGTGCATGTTATGTTCAAGTGTAATGCGAGTGGAGTGACTTGTGAAAAGATGCGCTGTGCGGCAGGAGCGGGGACGTGGTCCCATCCCAACTTTCACTCGCCTGCGACACCAAGGAGAATGGCGCGTCGCCACATGCACATACTGCTCACAGGCCCACATCGGTATCACCGGCCATTGTCGTTTCAGTAGTTGCTGTAGTAGTCCGTATCGACAGTTGCGAATGCCTTCAATGCTGTACTACTTCGAGCGTGAAATCGGCGCGGTTTTGACTCCGCGACGACTTCCGCTCGAACCCAATGGAGCCTCGTTGCCTGGCAACGAGTCGGAGCGGTAGCAATAGTACTCATTCACCCATGCACAACTTTGCCGAGAAGAGGAAGCAGGGCCTGGACGATAAGGCAGCCGACGCCAGATGTCAACAAAAGATGGTCGTTTGTCAGGCGTGTGGATGTCTATCGGGCTACCAAGATATCATCATCAGCGCGATAGATGTCATCAATAGATGATGTCGATGACGAGATCTTCGTAGGTGCACTCAAAGATGCTGAGGCAATGAAGACCAACTGCAGCAAACACCCGGGTGCCAGAAATGCCCCTTGCAGAGAACGTTGCCGTGGACGGCGAGTTAGAATCGAACGTCGGGGAGTTGAACTGCTGGAAGTAGTTTGTGAGCTTGGATGGATCTGCCCCGTTGCAATCGAAGCCGTTGGAGAAAAAGCCACCAATGACGGTTGCCGACTTGCTGCTGCTAGACAAGCTGATGTTGCCTTGGAAGCTGTTGACGGACTCTGGCAGAGGGCAGCACCAGACCATACCAGCCCGAGGATGGTCCGTTGTGACCGTGCCAAGGTCCATGTAGCACGGGAGGCTAGAGACCGTGGCGACGAACGCAGCGAGAACAAGCAAGGTAATCGTGATAGTCTGCATGCTGAGTATTACGACAGTAGACGTCGCGAAGAGTCTGGAGATAAGTGCAGGTATCTGTGATTTAGCCATCACGACTGCAACAGACTAATTTATCTGTCAACTTCGGCTGCAGCCACAAGCCACAATTCAGGTGCAACTGTCGATTCATACTGCTGCTAGCCTGCTGCAGCACTCGACTCTATCTGACAGGAACGTCGGCGCATTCGTAAGCACATGTGCATCATGTATGCTACAAAGGATCGTGGTGAACTTGCTGTGTGTGACACCTGAGTGGGATGCAGCACGAGAGTTGCCTGCTGACTTATTTGAGCGAGGGCGAGGAGCCCGAGGGTGGCGAGGTGTAGGAAAATGATGATGTTCGCTGTTTTTTCGGCCGTTGCTATTCTCTTTGCGAGGCCGACAACCAGCCAGAGCACGTACTACCGCTTCGCAACGCAGCAGCTCGAGACATCGAGCTGGTTTGCCTTCCCTGACGAGGCGGGCTGTGCTGCTGCGGCAGCTGTAGTTCCGGGTGAATGTGGATTCTCCTGCGCTGGCGGCGTCGGTACTTTCTCTGGCATTAGCGAGTCCGGGAGTGTTGACTATTGCTGGCTGCAACTCCCTCAGGGCTCCAGTTTCAGCAACTTTCAATTTGTTGCCAGCGGCTTAATTCCGGACAACAGTGACTGTACTGATGGCGGTTTCCCTATCTACGACAACACAGGCTGCCTTGTCTCATCCACAAGGGCAGTGGCTAAGGCGTTGTACTCGTCGTATGAAGAATGCGAGCTTGCGGTGGCGTCCATTGAGAAGAACAATCCCGGCACATGCTTGTACTCTTGCATGGGTCAGTTCTTGACTGTGGTTCCATATACCAATGCATGCCGTTTCCCATTCTGGTTCTTCGCTTTCGGGTACACTCCAACGACTGTAGAGTTCCTTCCGCCAACCTGGACGAACATCACCGAGACCTCCAAGCACAAGTAATCGTGTCCATGAGGGTGAAGAAGAGCTGTCATCAACAACCTCATCATACGACGTGTCTGTGCGATCGATGGTGTTGGTGGGGGACTGAGACCTCGTTGTGATCATGGCTACCGTTCCGTGATTGCAGCTCACGGGTGCTCTTCGCTTTCTCGGGCTCAAAGGATAAAGCTCTACGTTTTCCAAAGTACTGACTCGTGTTGGAAGCAGGTCTCAAAGACAAACACACACACACACCTTCCCTTGCAGACGGCTACTGCATGTGCGCGGGCGAAGCAGTGTCGACGTTTACTACCGCAATCGGGCTCAGTCAGCTGTTGATGCCTCGGCTAGCCATCTGAGCCTCTTCAAAGTACCGAATGCCTTGGGACATGGAGCCAGCGCAGCAGAAGCAAGAGCCGTAACCGCCCAGCGGGATGAGGAAGAGCATGACGAGCACAATGGCTACCACGGTCCCGTTGACGCCTGCGGCGAGAATGACGGCTCCGACGATCATGTCCACAACCAGCGTCATGCCAAGGAGAATCCGGAAGATCATGAGCAGCGACCGCGACTGCAAGCCAGCGCCGGCACCTCCGCTGGCCGCCAGTGCCAGATGCCAACCACCGATGACTTGCACAATGGTAGCAAGGGTCTTGAGCTGTGGATCGGCCGCGCACGAGTTGATGTCGGTGTTGCGGAACGAGCTGCAGATCTTGGACGCAATGACGAGAAGGGCAATGGCAAAGGCGACAAGGAAGAACGAGCCCACAAGGATCTTCATCCGGCTGTCCTTGATCTCCTGCTTTCGCCGCACGTCATCCATCGAGGCCGGTGCCCGCAGCAGCGGGGCGGACTCGGCCGCAACGACGGGTCGGCCACCCATCGTCGGACTCGAAGCCGTGGATTCTGGGCCGTGCGGAGCCGGTACCCCAGTCCCCGGATAAGCGTTCCCGTTCGAAGAGGTCGCCGGTGGAGCGGAAACGGTCGATGCGGTGACCGATGGGGTCGTCGTCGCTGTGACTGGTTCGGGAGGCCCGGACAATGGCTCGACGCCACCCATCGTCGCACTCACAGCTGGTGCCCAAACGCTTGAAAGGGCATTTCGGGTCGGAGTGGTCGTCGCCGGTGGAGCGGACGAGGTCGAAGTGGCGACCGATGGTGAGCCAGAAAACGGCGTCGTCGCTGCGACGAGTTCGGGAGGCCTGTGCAATGAAGTTACAGGGGCTTTGGCCAGCACGCTGGCTTTTTCAGCACCTCCAGAAGGTTCCACACGGGTTGCAGACTGGCCAGCAGCAGGTGGCTGATGAACTTCAGCTTGCATGTTGGCGTCAGCAATCACAGCATTCTGTGCGCTCCTGAATTCCTCCCCCCTCCCCCCGGCCTTGCGTGAGTGAGTCACATCTCGCCCTATGATCGTGAGCCTGGTACACCTTGCGACGTCAGCCAAGGCTGCTTCATTGCAGTACTTCATCCTCAGGTCGGCGTCCGCCCAGGAGCATACATATTCTGATGAGAGAGGAGAGTGACAGCTCAATTTCTCATTGTCGAAGTACTGCAGTTGCATAAAATAGGGGTTAGCAATCGATGGCTATCGGGCTGCAAGTCATCAGAAGCAGCTGGCATCTTGGATGCTGAGCTAGGAGGCTATCAACGACGTGTGCTGAGTGGCTTGGAATCGCGACGGATACGTCGCGGAAACAGCCACTAGTACCATTCCCCAGCGGGTACATGCGTAGTCGAGAAACTAGAAACTCTCGAGCTGTCGCTCCGCTTGCTCGACCAGCAAAGCCTCGCGTTAGCCCTCATCATCAGTATCCTCCACGCAACTATCAAGTAGTCAATCACATCTGCGCTGCCAGAAAGTGCCGCGAATAGATGTCTATCGGGCTTTGAAGTGATATCGATGAAATCGCTCTCGGCTGACCGCAATGCGCTGCTTCGATGGCTCTGAGAACTCCCACCATGCTTCACCTGATAGGTAGTTCATCGCTCTTGTGGCAATGCCCGTCAATGATGGCGAACAGGGGCAAGTGTGTGGTGGACCAACTCGTGGCTCAAGGCGTGAACACCAACCCCATCTCGATGACCACCCACTAGCGCGATTAGCTCGAGCTGTCACCATTGAGGCCGGCTTCGATAGATGTCGTCTAGTCGTCACAGCGTAGCACTAGCATCATGATGGGTGCCCTGAGAATGAAATGGGTTGGAGGGGTTCATGGTTGGTATGATAAGCAATGTCACCCTGCCCCGCACAGACTCTGGGACATGTTTATCTCGATGTCAATTGGTGGGGCGGATCATTACGCCCAGAATAGACTTCGAATCGCCAGCTCCCACATACAACTGACCCGGATTGAGCTGGTAGCACTTGGTTGGGCCACCAGTCACCAGGTTGAAGTTGACACCAGCCGTAGTACCACTAGTAGTAATAGTATCGGTTGCCAGGCCAAGGTAGGTCAGCTCACCAGTTTCTGCCACACTGATTAAGACTGTTGAGCCCTTGTAACACCCTACGTACGTCTGTGAACCAGCCTGATTTTCTGGAACCCCATTTTGGGCATTGAGCCCACTTTGGAAGTGATAGATAGTACTGTTCGTATAGTAACCTGCTACCGACTCCTCGAGTTTCACGGACCTCGAGTCAACAACCAATGTGAGACGACGATGCCCTCGGTCTACGTTGGCTGTCCCCTGCACCACCCGGGCCAGCTGTTGCGTTGCCAGCAGCCAATGTCCGTCAGCCCGCATCTCGAGCTCGAGCTCGAGGTCGGTGACCAGCAGCGACGAGGCAGCGAACGACAACGAGTCGAGGCGGAGGACCAGACTGGTGCGGTTACCGGTAAGCTGGATCCCTGAGGTCCGGAGAGGCGCAGCTGCTGGTCATATCTGCAGAGCCAGCTCGGATCGACCGGTACCGTGGACCAGCTCCAGCGGGATGGCCAGCATGCCCATCGTTGCCGCCATCGGCCCGCTCCCGTGGCTCCTCCCCTCCTCGCCGTCGCCCACCAGAATAACAGACGAAGGACTCTGGCATTTGCCATGGCGCATGCCATCTATCCAGCCGCCGGTGACTCGGTGTCGCGACCATCATCATCAGGAAAGTCATCGTGTGGCTGACGCAGCGTTGTGGCGGAGCACACGGACTCCGCCACATTTTTCCGACGCAACCTCCGCAAACACCCGCTCTCGCGACTCCGGACGGGAAAGCTCAGCATCACTCTCTCTTTCTCTGATATCACCATGTCCGCCTCTGCCTTTGAGCTTCCGCCGCTTCCTTACGCTATGGATGCGCTTGCGCCGCACATCTCGCAGGAGACGCTCGAGTATCACTACGGCAAGCATCACCAGGGCTACGTCAACAAGCTGAACAAGCAAATTCCCGGGTCCGAGTACGAGGGCAAGTCGCTGGAGGAGATCGTGACGAGTGCGAGCGGTGGTGTCTTCAACAACGCCGCCCAGGTGTGGAACCACTCGTTCTACTGGCAGTGCCTCAGCCCGAACGGCGGCGGGAAGCCCGTCGATGGGCCCTTTGCTCAGGCTCTCGTCGATGCTTTTGGCTCCATCGACGCCTTTGTCGACGCATACTCTCAGGCCATCGCCACTGTCTTTGGCTCGGGCTGGGCCTGGCTGGTCAAGAATCAGGACGGCAAGCTGGAGATCGTCTGCACCAAGGACGCCGGCTGCCCCATCACTGATGGCCTCATCCCCATCCTCACCTGTGACGTCTGGGAGCACGCGTACTACATCGACTACCGCAACTCGCGTCCCAACTACATCGAGGCCTTCTGGCAGCTCGTCAACTGGGACTTTGCCGCCGCACAGTTTGCTGCATGAGCTCGCCAGACGGCGGCGCCGCACAGACACGCTAGACAAAGACCATGGTCATGGTAAACCTATCCTTCTTGAGCAAGGCGGCGATCAGGTGGCGATCGGGTGGCCTGTGTGGCGGAGGCGGTGGCGGAGCAGCGCCGCGCAAAAAATGAAAGCAACAACTCCGCGCGCCGTACCTCTACCACGCCACACGCCTCACGCCGCATCCTCACCACATCGCCACGGATACCATGTCTCGCAAGCACCAGAACGATAGCCGCATCCCGGTCACAGTTCTTTCTGGCTTCCTCGGAGCCGGCAAGACGACGACACTCAACAAGCTGCTCTCGAACAAGGCCGGTGCCAAGCTGGCGGTCATCGTCAACGACATGTCCGAGGTCAACGTCGACGCCATGCTCGTCAAGCAGAGCAAGGACGAGATGATTGAGCTCTCCAACGGGTGTATCTGCTGCACCCTGCATGGCGATCTCCTCGACTCCATCGCCGCAGTCGTCAAAGAGCGCTCCGTTGACGGCCTCGACGGCATCGTCATCGAGTCCACCGGCATTTCCGAGCCGCTACCGGTGGCGCAGACGCTCTCACTCGACCCTGCCGAGCTTGGCGACGACAGCCTGACCTCGGTTGCTGATCTGGTGTACGTCGATACGATGGTGACTGTGGTGGACGGGCCGGCCTTGCTGGCCCGGCTCGCCGCCGGCGAGGATCTCATCAGCCTGAGCATGGCCGAGAACGACGACGACGATCGGACTGTCGCCGACCTGCTCATCGACCAGATCGAGTTTGCCGACGTCATCCTGGTCAACAAGGCTGACGTCGCCACCAAGGACGAGATCGACACCGTCGTGGCCCTTGTCCGCCGGCTCAACAGGAATGCGCGCGTCATTACCACCATCCACGGCCTCGTCGAGCCTAAGGCCATTTTCGGCACCCGCCGATTCAATCTTGACGTCGCTGAGACCGCGCCTGGCTGGCTCCAGGAGCTTCTTGGTGTCCACACTCCCGAGACGGAGGAGTATGGCATCTCCTCCTTTGTCTATCGCAGCAAGACGCCGTTCAGTACGCAGCGGATGTTCGATCTTGCAGACGCCGACGACACGCCGTTTGGGCAGACCGTCATCCGCGCCAAGGGCTTCCTCTGCTCACTCCTGACGAGATGGCTCTCGGCCCTGAGGCATGGGCTGACATGGCTGATCCGCTTGAGGAGTGGGACGGTGGGCTGTCGCACCGTCCAGCGAGTGGCCGGAAGACCCCATCATGCGCAAGGAGATCAAGAAAAACTGGGATCCGCGCTGGGGCGATCGCGCCACAGAGCTCGTCTGTATCGGCGTCAACATGGACAAGGCGGTCATCACAGAGGCCCTCAATGCATGTCTGCTCACTCCTGACGAGATGGCTCTCGGCCCTGAGGCATGGGCTGACATGGCTGATCCGCTTGAGGAGTGGGACGATGCGACCGAGGCGCATGGCGACAATCACCAGCACTAAAGCTGGATGCCGGCCTGATCCGAGAGAATGACAACGAGATCATGCCCATGATAGGCAGCTCGGACAGAAAGCCAGCATGCTCCTCTCCCCCATCCATCGCCAAACCCATCCATTCCATGGATAATCATATTTTTTCTCGTCCAACTCAATCATCCCCCTCCAAGCACCACACACACGTACAACAACCCCAAACCTCATTCTCACAACATTCATAACCCATCACACTGCCTCTCAACCGAGCCATCAATCTCCTCTGCCATCACTTCCTTTTCCCACCACTTGGCCCATCCATCGTCAGCCCCGGCTCAAAACCATTTCATTGATCGCTCCGCCTCACTCCGCCCGACTTCCCCGCTTCATGTCCCCACGCCCTTGCCGGCAATACTTTGTTTACACTTATCAGTCAAGGCCCTCGACCTCGTCGACCGACTCGTCGAGGATGGCGGTAAAGTGATCCTGCAGCTCGTTGTATTTTGCGGTGACGGCCTCGAGCTTGATGTTCGCCGCAGCGAGCTGCTCCCGCTGAATACGGTTGGTCATCTCGAGAATGTCGTTCTGGGCGCGGATGGCATCGCGTTCGCCGTATGCCTCGTCGCGCGTCTTGACCGTCTCTTCGTGGGCTTTGAGCGCGTCGTGCATCTTCTTGCTGAGCGTGTCGTGATCGCGCTGCGCGTCACGAACCTGTCGCGACGCCTCTTGCAACTGCGTCCGGAGCTCGTCGCGCTCGTCGGCGAGCGCACCCATCTCACTCTGCAGTGCAGTCTCGCGTGCCCGACTTGCCTCGAGCTCGGTGGTGAGCCGGGCGATGGTCTCGTCGCGATCGCGCTGCTCCTCGCTAGCTGCGGCAAGGAGCTCATCACGGGCGGCGAGCTCTGCCTTGAGCGCAGCGAGCTCGGCGGACTCTGCGGGAGCGGGGTCGTCTCGAGATGGCGGCGGCGAGGCCAGTGGCTGCGAGGCGGGTGATGCCGGGCGGAGTGGGGCAAAGCTGAGCGGCGAGACAACGCTGCCCGGTGCAGCGACCGTTTCTGAGCCGAGCAACGGACACGAGTCGGCGAGCTGCTGGGTGGCGACCTCAGCGACAACGACGCTGCGCGGGAGCGAACCCGAAGCCGAGAGCGTCGGTGGCGGGGTGCGTGCCTCCATGGCGGCTTGAAGGACGGCGAGGGTGCCATCGGCAGCTCCGGGCTCACTGGTAGCCCAGGGAAGTGAGCCGACGACATCAACCGGGCGGAGACCCTCAAGGTTGTAGGCGTAGGGCGTGGCGCCAGCACCCAGCAGCGCCCGGACGGCAGCTAGGTTGGAGCCGGCGGCAGCGCGATGCAGCGGCGTATCGCCGGACAGATTTCTCGCCTCGACGTCGAGTGCACGGGTTCGGGGTGGGCTGTCTTCGCGTGTGAGCTTCAGTATGGCGGTGAGGACGTCAGGCGAGGAGGCGACGGCCTTGTGCAGCGGTGTGTCGCCGGCGATGTTCGTGGCGGTCACGTCGGCGCCAACTGCCAGCAGCCAGCGGACACACTCGGCGTGGCCGTGGTAGGCAGCGAGATGAAGCGGAGTCCATCCGGATCCATCCCGTGCGTCAAGCAGCGACCGCGCTGCACGCATGGGCGAGCCGCTCGGTGGGCTCGTCTCCACCGCCACCGGCATCGAGCGCCGGACGGGAGACGCGCCGGTGCCGTCGCCAATGGTCCCGCCTTGGCTCTCAGCACCAGCCTGGGCGTCAGCACCAACCTGGGCATCAGTACCAGCCTGGGCATCAGCACCAGCCTGGGCATCAGCACCAGCCTGGGCGTCAGCACCAGCCTGGGCATCAGCACCAGCCTGGGCGTCAGCACCAGCCTGGGCATCAGCACCAGCCTGGGCATCAGCACCAGCCTGGGCGTCAGCACCAGCCTGGGCATCAGCACCAGCCTGGGCATCAGCACCAGCCTGGGCGTCAGCACCAGCCTGGGCGTCAGCACCAGCCTGGGCATCAGCACCAGCCTGGGCGTCAGCACCAGCCTGGGCATCAGCACCAGCTTGCCCGTCTCCACCGTTTCCTCCGTCTCCACCGTCTCCACCGTCTCCGCCGTCTCCGCCGTCTCCGCCGTCAGCGACCAGTCCATCTGCACCGACCTGTCCGTCTTCAGCGACCTGTCCGTCTTTGGCAACCTGGACCCCCTCTACGACATGTCCGTCCCCAGCAAGC
The DNA here is from genome assembly GCF_000142905.1 of Thecamonas trahens ATCC 50062. Taxonomy (NCBI): domain Eukaryota; order Apusomonadida; family Apusomonadidae; genus Thecamonas; species Thecamonas trahens. Next base: position 19,709 of record NW_013657617.1, read on the forward strand.
TGTCCCCCTTCAGCGACCTGTACCTCCTCAGCGACCTGTACCCCCTCAGCGACCTGTCCCCCCTCAGCGACCTGTCCCCCAACGCCCCCATGGCCGACCCCCTCCTGACCGACCTCCCCAGCAGGAGCAGGTGGGCGTGGAGGAGGCAGGCCGACGGCATGGGCAAGGGCCACCACATCGCCTGCCGTGGCAGCAGCAAGGACTCGGCTAGTAAGCGAGGGAGATGCCGCTCGCATGGGTGGCTGTAGTGTGTGTCAGGAACAATGGCTTGGGCCTCCCTCCGGTTGGCCTCGGCGGCGGATTGGCGACACGTGCGTGGGGTCAGGCGAGGTGGGAGGGAGAGGGGGGAGGGGGTCGGGGTGGGTGGGGGTGGGTGGGGGAAGGGGGGGTGGGGAAGGGGCGGCTGACAGGCGATGGAATGGTGGGCGCCAGGTTTTTGGGCGGTACGGTATTTTTTTTCTCGGGGAAGGCAAGGGGGGGGGAAGGGCGGGAAGGGGGGAAGGGGGGAAGGGGATGGAGAGGGGAGGGG
>NW_013657617.1:20613-30976 GCF_000142905.1 Thecamonas trahens ATCC 50062
GGGGGGGGGAGGAAACGGGCGAGGGGAAGAGAAGGAGAGATGGATGGAGGAAGTGGAGGGGGAGGGGAGAGGAGGAGGGCCGACATGTGACAGAGTAGTGGACGGATGCTGTTGGGCGTCAGGTTCTTGAACAGCGTTTTTTTCCGGGGTCGGGGGGAGCGTGTCGTTGCTGCTCGCCACAGCATCGTCCCGCAGATCACCCACTGGCTCCGCCCGCGCGAACGCCTCCTGTAGCAGATAGCGTGTATTGTTTACCTACCAAACCCACCGCCACTCATCCACCACCACCACTCCGGATCCCACGTATCCGGTCACAACGCCGACCTTGGTCCCATCAACCACGCTTGCCTCGATCGCACGCCGCTGCGCTGCCACAGCCTGCAGTCCGACATGCGCCCGGCCGACTTCGCGCGCCTCATCGTCTGCAAGCGACACCACAAGCTCGATGTCTCCCACTTCAAATCCGTGCGCAATCGCAAGCTCGCTGCTGCTTCCGTTGTTGTCCAGCTCGCCGCTTCGCCCGATCTCAGCACCGTTCACCAGCGCCCGGAGAACCACAGAGATCGCCTCTGTCGGCATCCCGCTCATCGTCAGCCGCCGGACCGCCACACTCATGATACTTCCGCGCACCTCGCCCTCCATCACCACACAGCTGCTCATTACCAGTGACGCTCCGCTTTCGCCAAAGCTGAACCGTGCCCCGCTCCCTCCGCTGGCCACAGCCATCATCCGCAGCGTCGTGTCAAAGCTCGCCTCGCCGTAGCAAACCTCCACACCGCGGTCGAGCGCTTGCTTCCCCACCACAACCTCCATTTCGCTCATCTTGACCGCTCCGGGCGCGCTCTCATACACCACCCGCCCATCTACCCGCATCACCACAGGCTGCAGCGCAGCCGCGCCCTTGACCACCGCGGCGCCTTCGAGCGTCGCAGACAGACACACTCCGCATCCGTTCGACATCTCCGTCGCCGCACCCGCCACAACCTCGCTCAGCGACACAATCTGCACCACCCCGCCCGAGGCCACTCCGCCGCCAGCAAGCAAGTTGGCCATCGTCACCCGGTTCCGCGCCCCGCCCACAACCACAGTCAGCGCCGCGTCGCACGCCAAAGTCGCCACCCACTTGGCATTGCTGCCAAAGCTCCGCGCCAGTGCTTTGCCGTCCTCTGTCCACACCTCCACGCTCGCCGCATTGGCCCACTCACCGCGCGTCGTGCACCGCAGCACCGTAGAAGAGAGCCAGCGCTCATCGCACACCCGCTCGTCCAGCGGCATGCATCCGTCGCGCGCGTCGTCCGTCCACCACACGTCGGCCCCAACCATTTGTCCGCTGTCGCGCCGCAGGCCGTACCGGTGCGCCTCGCCGCGTGCACGCGCCAGGATCGTGCCCAGCGGCACCTCCATCGCCCCGCGTCTGCTCCGATCCTTGCCGTCGAGCACCTCGATCCGCACGCTGCTTGTACTTGCGCTTGCAGCCGGAAGCGTTACTCCCACACCCTCGCGCACAGATATCGCGCTGCCCAGCGTCCGACACCAGACCTCACCGTCCATGCTCAGCTGCACAAACCCGCTTGGGCGCGCTCCGGCCTCGCGCACAAACACTGTCACAGTCTCCGACTGCTCGCCCATCGGCTCCGGATCAAACACCAGCCGTGTCACCCGCATCGTCCCATGCGCCGCGCGCTCAAGTCGGAGCGGCGGACCAACTCCGCCGAGCCCGAGCACTTGGTTTGTCCACGCCACCCGGCCCACCAGATCGTGGTCGCCGTTGCTATCCCAGTCCCACACCTCGACCACAACAGGCAGCGCCGCCAGCGGGATGCGCAACTCGCTAAACTCGGCGTTGCTCGCGTTCTTCTGCATACCGCTCACATGCACCACTCCGCACACGCCACGTACAACCAAGAACGGATCACTCGCAGAGAGGCTGTCGTGCGACGGTAGATTGCTGCAGCCAAGGCTGACCACCACCGCACCGCCGTCGGCATCGCTGCGCCATGGTAGCGCAGCAGCAGCGGCGGCGACAGCCTCGCTCACGCTCACAAACGCCATTGGCGGCTCAGTCGCGATCGCCATCATGCCCACCACGTTGCTCCCGTCATCCGTCATCACCACTCCACCACGGCTCTGCGGGAATCCGATCGCAGACACGTCGAGCGTCACACGGCCCACCACTTGCTGCGTGCCGTTCCTGTCCACCTCAACCGCTTCAAGCTCAACACCTGTCGATGCCACCACCTGCTGCAGCTCGTACACCTCTGCACCGCCGGCAAACACAGCCGAGTGCCACTGATCTGTCCGAAACATCACAGACTTGTCGCCCGAACTCTTCAGCCCATGCACCCGTGCCAACGGAATGATCACTCCCTCGCCGCTCTCGCGCCCGCCGTCTGCCGGGCCGGCCACAGCGCGATGAATCGTCAGGTACCCATTTCGCTTCCTACTGCCGCGCCACGCGTAGTCCCATGTCAGCGTTGCGTCAGCAACGTCAAGCTCTCCGTCCAGCACAGTCCTCATCTCCCACGATGGCGTGATCGCAACGATCCGGACAAAGACCTGCGACCCGGGCGCCGCGCTCACACACAGTGCCCGCCACTCGGCCTGGCCCGACACCACCCCCGTGCTCATGCCGACCCCGAGCACATCTCGCTGCCCCGCATCGAGCACAACAGCCTTCAGCCGTGTTCCATCCTTGACACCGATCCCGCCCGCAGTGACAGAGAGCACATACCCCTCGTCCCACGCCGGGCGCACACCGTCGTCGTCGCCGGTCTCGCCAGCCTCGCCACTCACCAGTGTCATCTGTATGCTACCGCCACGCATTTCTGCTACGTGCCGGAGCCCAGGCGCCGCCGCCGCAAACAGCGCCGGTGTCACACGCGTCGAGTCCATCATCACGCCGTCTGGTCCGTACACCCGCAGTTCCATGCCCGTCCATCCAGACGCCGCAACACGGGCCGCGTGCCCAGACACCCGGTAATCGCTCCCGGCTCTCCGCGATCGGTACACCGCACCTCTCACTCCGGGCACCCCGAGCTCCATATACCCACCAGGTGTACCCACCGTGCCCTCGATCCACAGCGATAGCGCCGGACTCGGCTCACCTGAACCTGCGACCTCCGCATCGTACCTCAGCTCCTGCATCGCCAGCACACCCGACAACTTGCCAAAGCCGCTCCACCAGTACAGCTCGCTCCGATTCGGTGCCAGGCACAGATCGGGCACCACGTCAAAATGGCACGAGTGTTGCACCGCCAGGCATCCGTCGGCATCGCACGCCACCATCATCAGTCGGTTTTCGCTCGCAAGATCCGTCGCCGCCGGTAGCACAAGATCGCGGAACACAAGCTCACATTCACCGCCCTCTCCAAGCGCATCCACAACCGCCATCGCAGACGCCACCACCGTCTCGGTTCCGAGTCCCGACACTAGCTTGTACCGCCCGCCAACAACGGCTCCTCGCACTCGTGCCAGGTAAATGCCCGGGTATCCTCCGGTCGCATCCGCCTCTCGCGCCGTCGCCGGCATCGCCTGCCGCGGCAGCGGGAACGGCAGCTCGGCGACAGCCGAGCTCGCCACTACGTGCAGCCCGCCCCATCCCGGGACCTCAACCCCCCACGGGAGGAACGCCACCTCGTCTGGCACTCGAGTCTTGACTACAACGCTCCACTGCCCGCATCGAAGCCCGGTTGGGCTCGACTCGGCCCGCCCCACCCGGACGCTGATCTCGCCGGCCGGCACCGTCATCGGCGCCCAAGCCTCGCCCGATGCCGCAGCATTAGTCCACCACACAACCCCGCACGTCTCGCTCCGAACCTCCATCCAGAACCGGTCAACCTCGGAGGGCTCCTGTGCCTCAAACACCACACTGAGTGTCACCGCATCCGCCCGCGGTGCGAGCGGATCCTGCAGCGCCGGCAGCTCCACTTCGGTCACGCCTACGCTGCCATCGGTCCACACGTCGACGCTCCTGGCCCATCCTCCACTCATCGTAACCCGGCACCGCTCCAGCAGCGCGTGTGGCATCGACACCGTCCCAATACCAAGCTTCTTGAGGCCAGCCAGCCGGCTCACCACCGCCCGCTCAAGCGTAAACGTCAGCGAGCGTTTGAGGCTCGCCACAGGCACCACGAGCACATCGCTCGTGCTCGTTGCCACGCACTTGCCGTCCGCTATCGCACGCCACACACCCACGCCGTCGCACGCGCTCGAGCTCGAGCTCGGCTTGTACGCGGCAAGCGTTAGCGCAATGCCGATCGCCTCGCCGCTTGCCGCGCGCACCAGCACATCTGATGCCCGAATCTTGGGCTCGGGACACCCTGCGCCGGCGTTGTGCTCGATACTAACACACAGGCCACCGGTACTACCAGCCTGCACCTGTGCACGCCTGAGGGCAGTCAGATACCACGGGCCGGCACAGACATCGGTCACCTTGACCTCGGCCTCGCCAATCTTGTCGTGCTTTCCGTCGTTATCAAAGTCGTAGACAACCACCTTGAGCGTTGGCGGTACACTCTCCAGCGCAAACGGCGGCCACTTCGGCGAGAGCTGGTTCATCACCACCGGCGTGACATGCAGCAGCTCGTCGCCAGCCCATACTTCAGCAAATGGATCAGACTTGCCCAAAGCAGAGTCAAGGTTGTCGAGCGAAACGCATGAGAGCCGCACCACGCTCAGGCCGCCCGATGCTCCGCCCTCGTCTCTCGGCTCCAGCACAGGCCGCATCGCCACAAACACCATCGCGCCCGCAGACTCGTTGCGATCATAAACCTTGATCGCCTTGGTCAGCGGTGCGTACTGCAGCTCGCGCACGCTCGCACCCACACGTCCCAGCAGCTCATGGTCGCCGCGCTTGTCCGCACTGTACATCGCCACATTCAGCATGCCGTCCGCCACGCTCCCGCCCAGCGCCTCGGCCTCGATCCGGAACGTCCCGTAGCTCGCGCCCTTGGTCTTGCTGACAACCTCAGACCTCGCCACCACTAGTCCGGACGCGTTCTCGATGACCACAAACGTGCCGCTGGTATTGAGCTTGTTGCCGCCAATCTCGACCTCGATCCCGAGGCTCTCTGCCGGCACCGCCACTCCGCCGCCAGACTCCGCTGCCGCAGCCTCGGCGGCGGCCACGCTGTCGTACTTGGACACCTCAAACTGCATCCGGCCCTGCGGCCCGCGCCGGTCGCTGCAAGTGAGAGAGCCAGAGACCCAGCTTCCCGCGCAGAGTGATGCCTCGCTCACCAGCCATCCACCGATCTCGTCGTGATCACCATCGCCGTCAGCGTCGTAGACAACCACCTGGAGATCGCGCCCGCTCACCTCGCCCAGGTCGACCACAAACGGCGCCCAGCTTGGACTCAGGTTGTTCTTCACCACCCGCGACCGGTGCACCAAGTTTGGCCCGCACTTGATCGTGAAGAACGGGTCAGACTTGCCGCGCATCCCGTCGAGGTTGGCCAGCTTGTACGCCGACGGCGTGAGTGTCACCGCTACCGGTCGGCTAACTGCCTCGCTCACGTCGGCAGGCGACACCTCGACCACCTCAAGCACTACACCCGCAGCCACAAAGCACATCGGTGCCGTCCCGATCTCGCGCACTTCGCGGACCGTAGTCTGCACTTTGGCAACCGTCTCGTGAGCCCCAGATGGTTCAAACCTCCATATCGCCACCTCGAGCTCGCAGTGGCTTGCTGGCGCGCGGAGCGTAAGTGGCGCAAAGTCACAACCGCCGCGACGGACCTCGACCACCTCGCTCCTGTACACCAGCGATCGCCTGGCCGAGACTTCCAGGAACGCACGCCCGCGTTTGCCAAGCGAGAGCCTGCTGACCCGGATTCCGAGTCGGACCGCGTCAAGCAGCTCACGATGGGTAGCCTGGACGCTGGCCTCACTCGCGACCACCAGTGCGAGCGAGACCGCTCCGGCGGTATCGGCACCGGCAAAGCAGAGCGTGCTCGATGCGTTTGCCCACAAAGCCCCGGTGATCAGAGCAACTGTCGCCCACGGCGCCATTGCCAACTCGCCCAGCGTTGTTCGTCCGCAGCCAACAAGCTCCGCCTCTTCCCACACCTGGACAGAAACGCTGGTCTCGTCGTCGACCGCCACCGGGGCCAGCAGCATCTCGGCACTCTCCCACACGCCACGCCCGGTCGCATCAACTGTCACCGGCCAACTGTGCGCAGCGAGAACGTCATCAACCATGGCAGTAAACCATATCCGGGAGCCGGGCCCAGCCGATGCGTGCGCCTGGGCCCAGCCCACCTTGATCGCCACCGGGCGCCCGGCGGCAGCCGCATCACCAGCAACAGCAGCCAGCTGGGCTGCGACGCCACCACGCGCGCTAGCATCCACGCTCTCGTTCGTGGCAGTATCCACAACCCGGGCCGCAACACCAACTCCTGGGGCAATCAGGTGGTACCGAGCAGCTCTGCGGGCGCTCGGATCAACCAGCTCGCACAGTGCCACCGCCCAGTCCTCCGAGTGGACGGCCGGGAAGCTACCGCTAGCGGGCGAGGACGCGCTGCGGATCGAGACTCGAACACGCTCCGAGTTGCGCGTCGAAGCACCAAGCCAGATGAGGGCAGGCTCGCTCCCAGCACAAACCGGCGTCGATCGGGCAAGCAACTGACCGGCTCGGTTGGCGACGTTAAGGAAAACAAGCGCGTCCTCGCCCACGTCGCCCGACGAGAGAACAGAGACCGCGATACGGACCATGCCGGTCGTCGGCAGCACCCAGTTTGCCGACCCAATCGGGGCACTCTCGTCTTCCGGCACTGTCGTCATCGCAAGCGTGACGCTCCATCCAGCCTCGCTCTCCACCACCGGCCAGCGGCTCGGACCCAAAGCCCAGTCGGCCATGGTCCCATGGAGACTCCCGAGATCGACAACGCCACCGCCGCCGCCGAGAATGCCTCTAAGCCGGATTGCGAGTGTGACAGGCTTGCCTTTGCGGATAGCTCTCGTGTCCAGCTGCACCCGTGGGAGCACGGCCTCGTGTTTGGGATCCGACTTGAACGCCCGCTGGGCGACGGGGCCCACGCTCACTGGTTCGCTGACAAAGAGCGTCACTGGCGCACGGCAAGTGTCGATGACCTCGTAGACCACAGCCATGTCGGCCACTCCACGACGAGGACCGGCAATCAGAAGAGTCGGCACAAGCGTCGCCATCTGACTCTCGGCTCCGGTGCGATTCTCCGCAGCCGCACCGCTGGCCGAGACAACAACAAGCTTGCCAAGCGAGGCGTCATCACCAGCCGCCTTGATGGGCACCTCAGTCCACGACTGGACAATTTGTGTCCGACTCAGTGCAACGGTGCCCATCAGATTGTGCTTCCCATCGGGCTCAAAGTCCCAGACCCGGACGACGATGTCTGCTGCTGGGGCAGCCTCCAGCGCCGCTCCTGGAACAACAAGGCCTGGGAAGTGCGCGGAGCGGACGCCAGTGACCGGAGGTGTCCGGGCGACCGTAGCCGAGCCGACCGCAATCTCGAGGAATGGGTCCGCGTTGCTGTTCGAGCCAACCCGCGCCAAGTCGCGGAGCTTGAGATCAAGAACAAGGTCCGAGCCAGCAGGCACTGCGTTAGCCCACTGCTCACCAGCAACCGCCACGTCGCCGACATCGGCAAGCTCGCCCGGAGTGAGCAGCGTCTCCATCGAGGCAACCGCCCACGAGCCGGACGACTCGTCGGCGCCATGACAAGGGAGCTTGATGGGGCGGAGGAACGAGCCCTTGAGCCAGTCGGAGAGAGTGCAGCGGAGCGCGCCAAGCGGCGTGTGCGGCGCGGCCTTGACGCCACGGTCATAGATGCGGATCTCAAACTCGGCGTCAGCGCCGCCGACCGCAGCAGCCGGAAGCACAAACGGCGCCCACTGCGGGGCCTTGGTCTTGGGCCCCGCGGGCTCGGAGACGTACAGTAGAAGGCCCGGCGAGCCTGAGGCCGGATCGCGGCGGCCAAGGGCCCACAGCTCGAAAAGGCGCCGCCTTTGCGTGGCGAGATCTTGTTGCCAGCGCAGACGACTCGGACACCGGAGATGTCATTTGCAGCGGTCGCGGGCTCGCATGGCTGAATGGCATCGACAACAAAGGCGCCGCGCGATTTGGCGGTCGGGTAGGCGACAACGCCGTAGGCCGGCTCGACGTTGGCATCGTGGAGCGGATACTCGAATGGGACGCTGAGGAGCAGTTCGCTGAGGGTGGTGCGGTAGGCACCGAGCGAGTCGTGCGTCCCGTCCTTGTCCGAGTCAAAGACCACAATCTCGAGCGGAGTCGTTAGCTCGCCGACGTCAGCCATGTTGAGAACAAACGGCCGCCACTGCGGCGAGAGGCTCTTGGCCACCGTCTCCGAGCGGTAGAGAATGATGCCGCCGCTCGCAGCTGAGCCCGAGTGGAGATCGGACGGTCCTTTGCGGCGGGCAAGCTCCGGACTCAGCTTGATGACCTCGAAGAACGGGTCCGACTTGCCCATCGGTCCATCCATACGCGCCAGCTTGGCGCCGCGCACCGCCAGTCGGTAGGCGAGCGGAGCTGAGGCGCCTCCGCTTGGCCCAGCTCCGTCAGCCTCATCCACCGCACTTGCTCGTTGTGGGAGTTGCTCCCAGTCGAGGCCCATCACACTGAGCGCGCCGTAGAACTTGCCCGTACCCGGGCTGAGCAGCCGGAGCGATGCGTGCGGCGATTCGAGCTGGGCAACGGTGACCGCGACAACACCGAGCAGCTTGTGGCACCCGTTGGCCTTGGCCTCGTACACATCCAACAGCAACGAGGTCGTTGGGCTGATGCCCGGTGGAAGCCACACCCGCGCCCCGCCAAAAGTGACCTCCTTCCCGCTCTCCTGTGGCGAGCGGAAGAAAGTTGGCAGCGCGAGGCCGGGATCGTTGATTGAGAGCTGGAAGAAGACAGTCCGCTTGGTCTTGAGCCGCGCGGTGAGGCCAAACGAGACAGCCGCCGGCGGCGCGCCCATGCCGAGCGCCCACTGCGCGGCAATCGGTGGAGGCGACGGCAGCTGACCAAGGTCACTGACCCGCTGTGCGCCACGGACCACAAGGAAACCGTCCGGCTTGCTCCGTGGATTCAGCCGGAGGCTGAGGCGGGTCGGAAAGGCAAGCTGGCCGAGGCTGGTGGTGGTCGAGCCAATGAGATCAACAGAGCCATCGTCGTCGGCGTCGTAGACGCTGACCACAACCTTACGATCGGTCCACTCACCCCCGACGTGCCCCCATGATGGAGCCAGACAATAGCGGGCGCAAAGTGCGGACTCGATGAGTTGGGCACAACTTCCGAGGTAAAGATGACTTCGCCGCTACGCAACGCGATCTCGACAAACGGGTCCGACTTGCCCCGATGCCATCGCGATTGGCGAGCTTCTCGCCGGTGAGGTCAAGAACAAGCGCAACTGGAGGCTGCGAGAGCGGGGGCGGAAGCGGCGAAGAAATGAGCTCGGCGGCAACCACCTTGAGCGAGGCCTTGGGAAGGAGGACGCCGTCGCGGGAAAGAGCAAAGTGGGCGCCAACGCGGGCGAGCGAGTCGAGCTCGACAACAGCCTGGCCGATAAAGTCCATCGGCGGCTCGTCGTCCCAGTCAAAGACGGCGAGCGTGACCATGCCCGACGAGCCGATGGCAGCTTTGGCCAGCTCGAGCGGGGCAAATTGGCACGAGAGCGTCTGCAGATGGACCTCGGTCCGTGCCACCAGCTCCGCCGGGGAGGCAGGGATGCCAGTCTGGGCCCTCGCCCCGGGCATGATCTCGATGTACGGATCCGACTTTGCGCGAAAGCCCGAATCCATCTTGGGCAAGCCGTACGCAGCAAGAGTGAGCCTCAAGCCATAGACATCGTCCTGCGCGAGGCCAAGACCAAGCTCGTCCGAAGGCCAAGCAAAGCCGAGCGCTTCGGCCCACTTCTGAGCATCCGCAGCGTTTGCAGCGCGAAAGAGACGAGGCGACTCTGAGCTCTCGCCCGTAGGAAGGAGAGCAAAGGTACGAGCAGCATCTTTGGCTTCGATTTTTTTCGGAAAGCGAGAATGTGCATGCGGATCAATGACGAGGTGTGCAAGAGGGAGAACCGTCCGCGCCACGCCGCCCGTCTTGTCGGCCTCCTCCTGCGAGGCAAAGATGGACAGAAGGCTTCCGTCCACCGTCAGGTACCGCTTCTTCCACCGTCCGCGCTTGGTCGCTGGCTTCTTCTCCACCCATCCCTCATACGTCGTCTGTCGCGTCTTGCTGGCCATGGTCCCTCGCGTTCAGCCAAGGAGGCAAGGGGGGGGGGGAGACGGGTGGTCGGTGGTCGGAAACCAGCGCACGTGGCACGATGGCGGCGAGTTGACAATTTTTCATTTTTTGGCACGGGGCCGAGGATGGGGGGGGGGGGGG
>NW_013657617.1:31076-43391 GCF_000142905.1 Thecamonas trahens ATCC 50062
TGCAAGCGACGCTCTTATTGTCGAGTCGGTCGAAGATCACATTTCTGTATGATCGAACAAACAATACCTTGAAATTAATCATCAAAATACCTATGTAATGGACTGACAAGAGTATACTTAGTCATTATAACGCGAGGGGGTTAAACATGAACAAAGAATTATCATACTTTGAGGCTTAGAGAAACAGAGGACATTTCCGATTATACTAGGAACCTCTTCCGAGTCCCGCTTTCTCACCATGATATTATGTTTATGTTCATAGGGATGGGGATGGGGATAGTGTGGGTGGGAAAGAGGGAGGGAAGGGATGGGATGGAGCGATTGGTATGGGGTTGGCTGCAGGCTGGCTGCAGGCAGGCTAGGGCAGGCTGCAGGCAGGCTGGGGCAGGCTGGAGGTAGCTGCGATGGCTAGAGGGGGAAATTGGACGTTGGTGACGAGAGCATGGACACAAATCGGTACAGGTTAGAAAGAAAAGGTGCGTAGTGCTGGAAGAGGGCGATGGTGGTGGGAAGGATGGCTGGGAGAGTGCATCGAGCGTGGCGAGTGGCGGACGGTGTGGGGTTTTGGGGCGAAAAAATTGGGCAGAACGCGGCACACAGGTGAGCCAATGTGGGCGAGCAAGGATGGCTCTACGGGCATCCCATACAATGTAAGCAGTACCATATGTTCCAACACGTAACAGAGTAGCAATTAGGGTTGCCATGGTGGTCGCTGTGGTTGCCATGGTCGTCATGGCGACAGCAACGGCGGTCGTCGAAACCGAACCCGTCAAACGATAGCGGCTATTTTTCGCGGTTGGCGTGCAGAGCTGCAGGGCGCACTATAGGAAGGCGTAATGGAACTGGTACATCCACACATGTTCTCACATGTATCAGATGAGCATGGAAACCAGGCAGACAGCCCATCGGTAGGTCCCGGTTGCCGGCATGGCCATCGATCGAGGCCACACTTGTTGCAGTAGTCCGGACCAACAAACAGTTACAGATGCCTTCAATGCCAGACTGCTTCTGGCGGGAGAGGCACGGAGTTTTGACTTCGCGCAGGCCGTCTGACGCGTGTCTATTTCCTCGCCACGCTGGAGAAATGTCACTCCTGAAACAACACTTGATGCAGTAGTCCGGATCAACAGTTGGGTATGCCTTCAATGCCGGACTGGTGTGAGCTTGGAAACGGCTTGGTTTTGGCCCCGCCTTGGCTCTTCCTGGACAAGGGCGCCAATTCCGGGAATCCCATCAGTCCCGAAACAACACTCCCACACTCCCACGGCGGGGTGCGGAACATTATCGTCACCATGACCATTTGCCACGTCGCCATGACATCGAAACTCCATTATCCATTATGTCGTCATCGCCAGTCATCGTGACAATGCGCTACGTGGCACTCTTCGTTCCCTCCATCGCGCGGCGGCCCGAACAGAGCCATTGACAGCCAACACAGCCGCCCCATCTGGTCAACAAGTGGTCGAGGCTACTCCCTCTCCACACCCGCACCCGCACCAGCCCTGCCTACCACCCACATGCCTGCAACGCCCATGACCAACATCCATCCTTTCCTCGCCCATGTTCCCCGCCCCGGCCCATTTCAGTGCTGTCGCTCATAATGGATTTGTCGTCATCGTCCCGTCACAGGACCGACGATGCGGCCCGGCCAGATCTTACCCGCAGCACGCGTCCCACACTTATCAAGACATCCCGGCACCTTCATACAGCCTCACCAGCCACTACACTCGGCAACAACCTACTACAACTTGCCATCATTCTCAACGTCTTGCTCAGTTGATCATCATCGTCTTCATGCCTCATAGCGAGGCGATCATCGTGCCCGGATTGATGGCTGCCACCGAAAGAACGCGCTGCGCCGCCGAACGAATCGGACGCGGTCTCCTACATCAGCCCACGAGCTACACCTTCTGCTACCCCTCTTCCAGTCATGGCTGCTGATGGTGGCGGTGGCGAGCATGCCGGAGCAGGGAAAGTCGCGCCGGAAAAGTCAAACGATGCAACAGCATCAGCGCCTGGCCATGGCCACGGCCATGGCGATGACGACGAGCAAGGTCATACCACGCGCGAGCACCGACAGCAGTTCTCCACAGGCCTGTGTGACTGCTGTGACGACAGGGCCGGGTGCTGCTACGCATGCTGCTGCGCGCCGTGTCTGATGATGGAGATGCGCGCGCTGCGCGAAGGGCGGGATTTCTCCGTCGCCGAAAAGCGATGGGGCATCGGCGTGGCGCTCGCCAGCGGAGCCTCGCAGCTCGTCTTGACCTGCATGGATCGAGCAGACGCCCGTGCCGTCTACGATCTGGGCTCATGGACCTGGTCCGATGCGCTTCTCGCGTGCTGCTGCGGCCCATGCTCGACGTGCCAGACCGCCCGCGAGCACTACGCCCGCTTCCCGGATCATCCGCGCCCTGGCTACGACGGCTGCTGCGCCTGCGGTGCCTGCGCCATCCAGTACAACCTGCCAGTGCCACCGGTAGACGCTTCCGGCTGCGCAGAGTCCAGCCATGGCGCATCTGGGCGCCGTGGCAAGTCCTCCCGCCGGGAGCGCTCGGCTCCCCGGGCCAGCTTCAACTACCCGATGGACATTCCCGACGAGGGAAACGGAACTGCGGGCGCCAAGGCTACCGCCAGGAGCACCGCCCTGGTGCTCTTTACCATCTACATCGTCGTTGCCGGCATCTTACTTGTCCAGATAGTGGTCGGCAGTGGCTCGAACCAGGGCGATCTAACGTCGTTTGCCGGCATGGCCATGCTGGCACTCCTCCTCCGCCACGCCCTCGCCGACAACGAGACCCGCAAGGTCGAGGTCTACTACTGGATCCATGTTCTGACTACCATCGGGTGGATCGTCCGCCTTCTGACCACCGTGGTCGTCTTCTTTTCCCAGGGCGAGAAGGGCGCCCACCTCGTCCAGCTCCTCGCCTTTGCCATCGTCGTCGCAGCCGCGAGCCTCCAGTGGTTTGCCCTCTCGCGCTACCGACAAGGCACCATGGCGGCTGGCTTCTGGTTTGTTCCGCCCATCCAGATCGGCGACGAAGAGGCGCCGTCGCCTGGCGCCACGCGCTCGGCTGCCACGGCGTCGTCGTCGCACGATTCGTACGACGACTATGGCCTGTACTCATACTGATCGCATTGAACGCGCTCACGTTGCCCGCCATCACTCCGCCCACACTGCTGGGCGTGCTGGCATGTTTAAAACAAGCTTACAATCTGTGTGCGACCAGAGCTGGCCGTGGTGGTGTTTGGCTTCTATGTATTTCTCGGCTAATCGCTGCTGAAAGCATGGAGGGCTTCGGCGTCGGGCGTCACGACGGGGCCGTCAAGCGCCGGCGGAAGCGGGATCAGATCTGAGCCGATGGGTCCCGAGCCGAGCGAGTGAAGCGGCGAAGTGGCGGTGACCGAGTCGGTGATGGCGATGGACCGCATGTCTGGATTGCTCTCGCCGATCGAGATGCTGCCGTCTGAGAACGAGTGGTTGTCGAGTTGATGTGCTGACGGCATCTTGTCCATCTCGACCTCGCCGACGAGGCCGTCATCGGCAAAGATGACGTCGACCTCGGCGGCGTCGCGCGCACGGATCCGCCAAACTTCGTACCCGATACCGATGCCCAGGACAGCAAGGAGTCCGATGATGGCAGTGATGACCACCGAGTCTCGGAGCGTCGCCGACGAGCTGATCGTCCCCCCCCAGAGCAGGACAAACGAGCCAAAAAGCGTGACCACGTCCAGCCGCGAGTGGTAGGCCTCGGCGTACGGCTTGTGGTCGAGAAGACAGGCGGCGAGGACAAGCGAGGCGTAGAAGAGTGCGATGAGGCTCGCCTTGACCGTCGGTGAGCGGAAGCCGCAGACCGCGACAACCACAAACAGCTTGCGTCCTAGAATCGCCAGCTCGTACCTGTACATCGCCGGCTTGTACTTGGCGGTGAGAAACGCGTACTTGGCGTAGAACGAGCCGAGGTCGAGTGCCGCGTGCTTGCGCGTGAGAAAGACCACCAGCGCTGCTGGGATGCTCAACCCGTAGCCAAACGCCACCACCAGGATGAGTGGGAGCAGCGAGTACCACGCGGCCGTGTAGCACCGCCGCTGCGGGTTGGTTGTCATCACCACAATCCCGCCCCCCACATTGGTGCAGTCGACATAGCGCAGCGCCGCGTACATCAGCGGGAGGTACAGTAGCAGGATCGTTTGAAGGTATCCGCGCCCCGCCGCGCCCATCACCCGCGGATTGATCGTAAACACCAAGCCCTTGGCCTCGCGAATGTTGAAGAGCACGCAAAGCACAGCGGTCACAACTGCAAACGGCAGCAGGAACAAGACCGGTAGCGCCATCGTCATGCCCCACTTGAACATCCACACATCGCCAACGTCGAGTCCGCACTCGGGCGACGCTAGGTCGAGGTTGAGGTTCACCAGCGAGACAACGTCAAAAATTGCCGTCGCCACAGGGTGCCACTCCAGCTGGATGGTTCCGTAGATGGCGACTGCCTGGAGCGTGTTGAGCGCAATGACAAACGCGGCATACCCGTAAACGCGCGTGTTACGCGTGTTGATCCACACCACACCGGCGACGTACGCAAAGACAAGCAGAACGAGCGCCACAATGATGACCGCGTTCGAGCCGCGGCACTTGTGGCAGGCGTCGCCCAGGCGGTACCAGCCGGCTGCACACTCGGCACAGAGCCGGCCCCGGTAGCCCGCCGCGCACTGCCCCGATCCAGCACACGCAGCCGGTCGTGGACAGGCCACGAACGCTGCGCCGTCGTCCGATGGCTCAAAGCCTGGTGCAGCCCGCGGCGGCTCCGTCCCACCTAAACACACTGCCCCCGCCGGACACGGCACGCACGGCTTGTCTGGCTCTCGACTCCCGGATCCAAACCAGAACGTCCGTAGGCAGGTACAGTTGAGGAACGACGACGAGCCCGGTGTCGAGGTGCTGAAACCCGGGCAATCGGTGCACGTGACCGCGTCGACAGTCTCCGAATAAGAACCACCAGAACACGCAGTGCACCGCACGCCGTCGATGACCCGAGTCCCCGGAAAGCACGTTGTCGACGCCTGCACAATCGCCGGTGAGCCAATGATGTCCACGTCGGCAATCCGGATCGAGAGTGTGTACGTCCCGCCCTCGGTCGCTACCACTTCGAAGGTGAGTGCCGAGCCACTAAGGACAAAGTCGCTGATCAGCCTCGACTCTGCGCCGCGCTGCAGCGCAATCGCCACCGCAGACAGCGCCGGCGGCACAGCCACCTCATTGCCATACACGTCGCAGACTGTCACCGTAACCACCCTTGCCTCGCCGGTCTCTAGCGCAAACGTCCCGTCGCTGGGTGCGTTGACCACGTACGACTGCACGCCGGCTGCCGGCCCAGGTGACACCGTCAGGACAACACGGTTTGCTGGCGGAAAGGCGATCGAGTTGACGCCGAGCTCAACAATGTAGTCGCCGACACGGGTCGGTGCCGCAACCGTGGCCGTGTAGCGGAGCGTGGCCGTGTCAAAACTTGTTGACGAGACCAGCAACGCCCCCGACGCCAGCTCGCGCGCGTACGGCTGGTCCGAGCCCTCGCCAGTCGGATTCCCAGCAGAGTCGCGGAGATCAAGTGACATAGTAAAGCTCTCAACCGTCGACAGTTCCATCGGCGGCGATGGAGCCACTGAAACAATCGAGCGCGAGACGTTGAACGAGGAGCAGAACGGCTCGTCCGCCGACCATTCCGAGTTGCCGCGGCAGATGAGCTCGCTCTCGCCGACCAGCGTGCGCCCGGCTTCGCAGCTGAAAGTGCAGGTCTCATTGAACGAGCCTGGAAGCGACGACGAGGATCCATTGCTACAGAGGTAGCTGCCGAAAGACGGCAGAGCCAGCGATGGGCATGCCACGAGCGCACACACCACGGGCGATCCGGACCAACTCGATCCGATGCACGTCCGCTCGATCGTCCCCGCAATGGCGTCCAGACCCGGATCACACCTCGCAACCGCCACAGAGCCGACGTAGCCGTAGTCGGAGAACGCGATGCTGCCAAGTGCTGGAGGCGAGAGAAGCGTGCACGCGTAGGGTGGCGGCGGGGACGGTGGTGGCGGTGGAGATGGCGGCGGCGGTGGCGGCGACGGTGGCGGCGGTGGCGGTGGGGATGGTGGTGGCGATGGAGGCGGTGGAGGCGACGGTGGCGGGCCGCAGTACACGCTCGGAGGGAGTGCCTGCCAGCCTGCCGCTGTACAGAATACTGTTGGATTGGACGGTGCGCCGTACAGTATCATCCCGGGCTCGCAGGTGATAACCAACGAATCACCGAGGGGTGCCGACGTCGTTCCGGTGAAGGGTGAAAGAGCCATGGTTCCGCCGACGATGGGCGGATACTCGCCACACACCTCGTAGTAGGTGAACTCAAAGTCGGACGATCCGAGATCCAGCATGTAGTCGGACGTCGATGTATCCGAGGAAAGATATAAGCCGAGGAACCCGTTGTACTTGTCCGAGTTGAGGGCAAACTGCAACGAAGACGAGAGGTTGGCAACGAGATTGTCGGTCAAGGCAAAGTTGTTGATCTCGTCGGCGGTGCCCGGGAAAGTGTACGAGAGTAGCGGATACTTGTCTGCGTTGGAGATCGAGTACGAGATCAACCAGTAGCCCGAGTCAAGCAACTCTCCCCCGTAGAACGAGGTGTTGAGGAAGGCCAGGATAAAGTCGGCCGGATCGCTTGCAAGCTCCAGCTTGTCCGCAATTATCGATGTCCCCACCACGTAAAACTCCAACTGAGACGATAAAATCGGCATGTTCCGAACTCGCATCAGAACGAGCTCCTCCTTGAGTCGCACGACGGATCCAGCGTTGCTCGTGTCACCAGTCTGCCTGTCTTCCGCTCGCGCATTCGACGAGCTTGTCTGCAACCGGCCCGAGAACGAAATAAGCGACGCACCGCTCACCACCGACGACACAAGCAGAGCCACCACCACCACCCAGAGTGTCAGGCCGTGGGAAGGCATGGAGGACGGGTGAAGTGTTGGTGGTGGTGGTGGGCACCAGTGTACCTTGTTACCGATTCAGCGGTGAGTTTGCTGGCGTGCACATGGGCCAAAGGTGATGGAAAAAAACGTCCACGATTAATTGAACAAGAGAATAATCGTTGGACGACAACACTCCTGTCGACACACAATCGGTTGCGTGCCGCCACCGCCACACTCTGTGCCAGTCAAACCTGCGTCCTGTGCATTTGCCATCGCCGCTCATGTCGGTCAATTGCTGCAAAAGATACCGATGCACATCCTCCCGGCCGCCATCGCTGGCTAGTTGCATGGAAGCCCGGTCTGGTGGCGGCCAACGTGGACGCAGAATCACTTAACGCTACGTCGACTAACTACAGGGTAACTCGGCCACGATCTGGTAGTCGCCGACGTTGTTGTTGACAGCCTCTCCTTCTTGCGGCAGAGCCTGATCGAGATGTGGACACGCTTGTAGCTCATTCTTCGGCGCCTCCTCCACTGTATGCGGCGCAGCCGCTTCTGACATGGCCATCGCCGAGTCAGAATAAAGGGGCGTCTAGCACGGCGGTGTGGCGACAGGCGCAAGTGCGGGCGACGCGGGCTGGACGCTGTTCCTGGCTTGGCTGCTCCCGACTCCACCGCCATCCATTGGCGATGTGTCTGACCGGAAGGAGCCGAGGCTGGGCAGGCCAGCGCTGATTGTTTGGCCACAGCTGGAGGAGCCGGCCGGACCAAAGTTGGCAGTCGGCTGCAGCTCTGGTGGGTGAGGCAAGATAGGGTGCGCGGACCGGGCCGATCGCGGGAGGATCCGATCGAGCGCCTCGCCAAGCGTGGTCATGGCGTCGACAAGCTTCGGTCGTGCAGTTGGATTGTCCTGCCAGAGCGCCGTAACGAGGTCTGTAACGGCAGTGGGGATGCTGGACGCGATGCTGGATCGCGGAAGAAGCTCCGGCCGCTCGCCGGCGACGATGCGCGACGCCGTGTCCATCGCATTATGGCCGTGCCATGCCGGCACTCCCGAGATGAGGTGAAAGAGGGCAGATCCGAGCGCAAAGGCCAGGGCTTGCTCCGCGCCTGCCTCGCTCGTTTCGCCGCGAAGGAGCTCGGGAGCCTCGTACGCCGCCGTCTGTGCCACCGTCATGGTCCCGATGGCCTCGGTCGGGGCCATGAACCCATAGTCGCGAATGGCGACGTCGATGGTCGTCCCGTTGCTCCCGACAACAACCACGTTGCTCAGCCGGATGGAAAACGGCAGCGCAGGGATGTCGAGTCGGGCCAGCTCGCCGAGCCCGCGAGCGAGGCCCAGACCGGCCGAAAGCATTCCGATGAGTGTGTGGGATCCGCCGGCACCGGTCTCCAGCAGCTCGCCAAGCGTCCCGCCGGGCATTTGTGGCGCAAAGTAGCCGATCCGCCCCGGCTCCAGACAGAGGTACATGACTGGGACCAGGTATCGGTTGCCGCGATGGACCAGCTTTCTGATGCGCCCAAACTCGGCAGCCACAGCCAAGGAGTAGCGCACATCGTACTTGTTCTGCAGGAGGAACCGATGGTACTCGACAGGAGTGCCCCGAAGCTTTCCGGTTTTGATCTCAGCGTACGATCCGAGGCCGCTGGCGAAAGACTCGGCCTCAAACACATCCAGCTCTTTCGCCCGAACCAGCCAGTCAGCTGTCGGCAGAGAACTTGTAAAGGCGAGCTGTGGGCCAGTCTGCAGCGGTTCAGTACTGCCGCCGGCCGAAACAGTCGCGATCTCGTCCACGAGCACCGCCAGCCGGCTGATATCATCCGAGCCAGTCAGCACGTGCTGCGTCGCCTCCCATAGCGCTGCATAGCAGATCATGTCGTGGACCGCGCTCGCGTCCGCCCGCAGGGTCACCCGCATCACTCCACGTCCGGCTGCCGGCACCTCGGCCGGCCATGGTGTCGCCGGCACCGTCTGGTGCGATGCCGTCGGAGTCACCACCAGCATCTGCACGGCATCGGTTGATGCAAGCGTCATTCCCGGCAGCGCGTTCGACGCCAGCGCGCGTGCGCCGACCACAGGTGGACCAAAGTACTTCAGCTTGAGAGACTTGGTGTCGCGGCTTGTTGTGACGGGACCGACAGCGATGCCAATGGCCAGTCGGACTGGGCCGTACACGCCCTCGCACCCAGCCAGCGTCGACGGGAGGAGCAAGCCAAGTCGCTCCGGAATGGGGAGCTTCGCCATCCGATTCCGAACATCTTCAACAAAGGCGCTAGCCCGCCTTCCAGTGGAGAACGCGTAGTCGAGGCTGTACGGCGTCATGTGCCAGCAGTAGCCCCCAGAGATCGCGGCCGCACCGTAGATAGCTTCATGCACGTTGGTCATGAGCTGATTAAGGTCGTCCGGCACGGCGACAGCGAGCTCGGCAAACGAGCCGACAACCATGCTCACCATGATTACAGCGTCGCCACACGGCTCATCGTGGAGCGGCTGTGGGTAGACGACAGGGTCGGGGTCTGCAGCCAAAGCCGATCGCAGCCTCACCGCCACGTTGCTGGCAGTCGGCCGCTCCTGTGGATCAGTCGCCCATGCGGAGGTCATGATCTGGACGACCTCCTGTGGCGTGTCGGCCACGACCGCTGCCACATCTGGCCGCTGCTTGCCGCGCATGATGTCGAGCGTGAGCGCAAAGGTGTTGCTCCCCAGCGGGTACGGGAGCGAGCGAGCAAAGAGCTCGTAGAGTACGATGCCGAGCGAGTAGACATCTGCAGGTGGCGCGACTGCAGTTGGGGTAGCCACGATGGCGGTCATGAGTAGCTCGGGGGCAGTCCAGTACATGGTTCCGAGAACAACGGCACCGCTGGCATCCGCCTTGGTCCCAGCGGTGATTGACCCCGCCTTGGTCTCCTCGTCGGGCCCGACAGCAGTCCTGGCCAACGCGGAGAGGCCAAAGTCGCAGAGCTTAGCGGTCCACGAGCTCGAGAGAAGGACGTTGAGCGACTTGAGATCGAGATGGAGGGTATTGGACTCGTGGAGAAAGGCGACGCCTGCCGCGATCTCGTACGCCCATTGCATGCGGGCCGAGATGTCGATCTCCATGGCTGGGTTGTGGATGTAGTCGTACAGGGCGCCGCGGTCAAGGAACTCGGTGACCAGCGCCGGCGGTACGAGCGAGACGCCCATAAAGGTGACGATGTTGGGGTGCCGGAGCGACATGATAATGGCGGCCTCGGAGAGGAAGGCCTGGCACTTGTCCGGGCTCAGATCGGACTCGCTGATCGAGGTTCGGTGGAGGATTTTGACGGCCACCCGCGTGGCCCGCCACTCGGCGAGCGAAACCGCGCCGTACGCGCCGGTGCCGATGGCTCGGAGCATTCGGAGCTCGTCAAAGGGGATGGCCTCGTGCGCACCCTCGAGGGTGATCACGGTTGTCGACCGCCGCGCGCGCCGCCACATGACAAAGATGGCGGCGCCAGTGGCGCAGATCAGCAAAGGGATGCTGACTGAGAGAATGATGGCAGCGGCAGGTGACATGACGGACGGCGACATGCGGGCCGACGCTGCGTCGCTCTCTGTCGACGGCGGTCCAGGCAGGACCGGCAGCTGGATGGTATACCTACCCTCAAAGACGGGCGAGTTGCGGAGGCCGCGGCGGATGGCCACGGCCCGCACGAGCACGCTGCCAGTCTCCACTAGTAGGATCGGCTGATCGGGGCGGTACTTGGGCGAGTCCGAGAACGGCGGCGAGCCATCGAGTGTGTAGTGGACGTCGGCACCGGCGGTGAACGTCGTGAGCGAGAAATTGAGCGCGTGCTGGTAGAGGCCAGGTGGAGTTGATGGGACGGGCGCAAGCGCCTCACCGACGTACTCGGCGACGCGGACAGCCTCGACTGTGGCGACTGCGCTGGTAATGGCCCCACCTGCCGCGACAGTGCTAACCGCATCGCGCCAAGCTTGGCGCATGAGGACCGAGGTGAAGACATCGTCTGAGGTGGGGACGACGTAGTCAGCGGTGCGGACCAGGGAAAAGACGGTGTCGAGCTCGGGATCGCTCCCGTTGAGGCTTGCGACAAGCGCGTCTGACGCCGAAATGGGCCACGACATGGTTGCACCGACAAGCATGTGTCTGGCGTTGGCAGGGGAAAAGAGCTCGCGAAGATATGTCCGCGCCTTGTCGGGCTTGGAGCTCACTCGCGGGATGCCGACCCGATCGAGCGACGCAAAGAGCGGCGTCGGCCAGGCGGTGCCGGCAAACGGTGGAGTTGACGCAATGGCCATAGCTGCGAGGGTCTCTGGCGCCGCCAGCGGCGTGCCAACCAGCGCCTTGGTCACGCCCAGCACGGTGGAGAGAATCGGCGTATCGCCCGACTCAAACTTGGCGAGGCTAAAGTCGTACTCAAAGCAGCCGTCGGCAATCATTCTCTCGAGCAGGTCCAGTGTTGCGGCGTAACGGCCATCCGTGAGCGGGACGGTGCCGGTCTGGATGGCGAGCACGTACTCGGGCCCGTGCTGCAGCGTCAGAAACACATCGAGCAGGCGGGCCAGCAGATCGTCCCTCGGCCCGCTCACTGCCCAGAGAAGGATACAGCCTGATCCGGTCCGGGACTTGTGCGCGCGGCAGTAGTTGAGGAGGGCCTCAAAGGTGTGCGGCATGGTCGGCAAGTAGCGCGTGTTGAGGTAGAAGCCTCGGATGCGGGTAAGGAGCGGGAGCATGTACATGGCGCCATCGGACCCGCGAGTCTGCGGCGCAAAGGCCACTGCTGGTGAGTCAAAGATGCCAAACTCGTGCCACAGATCGGTGACGTTGTAGAGGTAGTGAGCGCGGAGCATGTCTGTGGTGAGCCATCCTGAGACCTCTTGGACCAGATCCACTGCGTGGTGCACGCTGAGCAGTCCCCGGATGTAATCAGACGGCACAAGGGCATCGAGATCAGCATTGAGGCCATCAATGAGGGGAATTTCGTGGATGTAGATGCTGCCGTTGTAGGCCTGGTTGAAGCTGGCGATGATGTCCGACTCTGGCGAGCGACCTCCGGCGCGGAGGGTGCGATATTGGACGACGGAGCTCAAGTCGACATGTTGAGTCCATGACATCCCCACGAGGCAGGAGAGCCAGACCAGGAGCAGCAGCACGTCGGCATGGCCATGGGAAGCCATGGCGAGTCGTTCGTCGCGTGTCTGCGGCAGGGGACAGGCGGCTCCGAAGGCGAGAAGTACCTTCTGCCGCTCGTAAGCGGAATGAATGGTCACCACAATTGGCAGGGTGGCATTCACGTGATTGGTCTTTTCGGGCGGCGATGGCTGTGGCGATGAGGGGGGGAGGGGGGGGGGGGGGGGAGGGGAGTGTGGTAAGAGGTCGTTCCTAA
>NW_013657617.1:43848-46805 GCF_000142905.1 Thecamonas trahens ATCC 50062
GGGCGAGGAGAGGGGGGTGGGGGGGGGGGGGGGGGGGGGACATGGGGTGGATGCATGGAATTGTAGAGTGTGGCATTGCATGCAAAGTGGGTTAGGAGGATAAATAGCGTCACTCACCGGCGTTTGTCATCTCCGTCAACCACCTTGCCATCAACAACACCATCGACCTCATCGTCACTGTCAAACCCCTGACCTCCATCATCATGGACTCGCACGGGCTTGTTGGACAGATCGCCAAGAACAAGGCCAAGGACCTCGCCAAGGTTGTCAAGGCCCACCCGGAGATCGTCGACGCCACCGACGACGACGGCATGATGCTGCTGCACCACGCGGCCAAGGACAACGCCGTCGAGTGCATCGCCGTCCTCCTCGACGCAGACGCCCGCATCAACGCCCAGGACACCAAGCACGGCTGGACACCCATGCACCACGCCGTCGAGGCCCTCTCTGTCCAGGCCGTCAAGGCTCTTCTCGCCGCGCCATCCCTGGATCTCACCGTCCAGGCCACCGCCTACGGCGGCTACACCCCGCTCATCCTCACCGTTGTCAACATCGACTGCGGTGACGACATGGCTGACGTCCGTGCCGACCAGTGCGACCGCCGCGAGACTATCCTCCGCGACATCCTCGTCTACTACTCGGAGCACGATGACCTCGACGTCAACGCTCTCGCCGGCAACGACACACACATCCTCGCCTTTGTTGAGGACATCACCAAGCACTCGGACTACGAGCGCTCCTTCTACGCCCGCATGGCCGAGATGCTCATCAACCACGGCGCCGCTCGCTAGGAGCACGTGGGCATCGGCGCGCGTGTCCGACACCACAGTAAAGGAGCGCCGGCGCGACGAGCAGCTCTACTCGAGCGTGATGGTGACCAGCTTCTCGACGTTGTCGCTCGATGGAGCAGAGGATCCGGAAGGGAGCGGCTTGGGGATGGTGATGCGAAAGAGATCGCCGCGGGTAGAGGCCTTGAGTGAAGCAAACTCGACACCTTTGGGGAGCGGGAAGAAGCGGGTAAACTCGGTGGAGGTCTTGAGGGTGGGAGAGCCCGAGGTGGTGGTCGCCTCGTCCCGGCCGGTGATGGTGAGGGTGCGATCCTTGACACCAAGACTCACATCGTCCATGCCTTGCGGGAGATGGGCGGTGATCTCGAGCGCGTCATCGACATCACACGACGAGAACATGGGAAAGTGGTTGTCCGGGGTTGAGTGCCGAGGCGATGGCCGGGAGCTCGACATCGCAGAAGCAATCGCGAAGCGCGGTGAGCGAGTCGGCGGGCGCCGGGCGCGGGAGCAGACGGTGGAGGCCGTGGCGACAAAACATGGCAAATGGGGGGGGAAGAGCAACGAGGGTTTTTGAGGCGGAAGCGACGAGCGTGCCCGACAGTTGAGCGTGCCCGACAGGTGCCCCGATGTCATCAGGCTCGGCGGCAAGGTTGGCGGCGATGGCGGGCCAGACGCGGTCGACGAGGCCCGACTCGACAAAAGACGTGTAAATTTCGGCCGAGGCAATATGGACGAGGTGTGCGAGGCGGATAGAGGCTGCCCAGAGCGGCGAGTCTGCTGCGAGCGGCGGGTGCGGCGGCGAAGCCGGCGGGCGGTTGGCGTTGTAGGCGGTGACGTAGGCGTCGAGGAGGATGGCGTGGGCGCTGGCGCGAGTGACGGGATCTTCCCATGCAGCGGCACCGAGCGAGGTGGCGGCAATCATGGCGAGGTCATAGACGGCTGGAGCGACGACGGCAAACTGAAAGTCGACAAAGGTGACATGAGCGACGCTCAGTGCGTGTGGCTCCACGGGATCCAAGAGGATGTTGCCACACCACAGATCGCCATGGCAGACGACGTCCGGGAGGCCGGCGGTTGAAGCGGCGGCTGAAACGGCAGCAACGGCGGCAGACGCAGCGGCAGGCATGTCGTCTGCATTGCCAAGGGCCCAAGCGCGAAGAGCGGCAACGGGCTCGGGTGCGAGGCGAGCGGCAAGCCAGTCGAGACCCGGCTCGATCTGGGCACCAAGGAAGGCCGCCGAGTCTGCAAGCGGGCCAATGGGCCCGCCGGGCCCTGGCAGCGGGACATCGAGGTGGACGATGGCAAGAGCAGCGGCAATGGAACCGAGAGCGTCTGGTGGGAGCCCGTCGGCGAGCGAGGGCGGGCGGGCCGGGGCGCGATCCTCGAGGACCAGGATGCCTGTACCCGAGGGACGATGCAGAGTGCCACCAAGGCGGGCAGGCCAGGGACGGCGCGGCAGAGAGGGAGCAGATGGGGATGGGGCGATGACGACGTCGGTGTCCGAGTCGGCGTCGGGCAGCGGGTGCGGCGGGGGAGATGCGGCCGAGTACCAGGCCATTTCGCGGGCGTGCATGGCGAGGGGAGGCGATGCGGCGAGGGAGAAGTGCTTGACGATGAGCGACGGCGATGGAAGCGGCGACGAGGGCGTCACCCGCCAGAGGGTGGAGAGGAAGCCCTCGTCGGTGCCGACAGGTGTGGCCGAGGCAGGGGCGAGAGCGGGGGCCGGGTCGGTGGGGCTCGCGGCGGGAGGCGGGAGGACAGCGGCGAGGACGGTGAGGGCCGGCGGGCGGAGGGAGGGCGGAGGCCAGTCGGTCATGGGGGGGAGGGGAGGGGGGGGGGACGGGTGTGGCAGTGGCTGGCAGTGAACGGAACGGCTTACTGTGACTAACTAACTGATTCTAATGACAGACTAAATGACTAACAGCTGATGTGTATCGTCACTACAGTTTCTTCGTCAGCTCAAAGTCGAAAAGCATCCATGCACGCAGGAGCATCATCTTCTCGGCGCGCAGAGCCGAGAGGCGGCTCCGCTTCCTCGTCATCATGTCTGTCGCCACCGAGTTGAGCCGTTCGACGCTGGCAGCGGAGGCCGATGGAAGAAGGATCCCCTGGCCCCACAAGCGGAACCTCGCACACAGCACCTGGATCCGCCGTACGTCAGCCTTGCGG
>NW_013657617.1:47067-53729 GCF_000142905.1 Thecamonas trahens ATCC 50062
GACGGGGGGAGGGGGGGACGGGGGGAGAGGGACGGGGGGGGGGGGGGGAGGGGAAGGGGGAGTCCACACACTTACACACCCCTTCCCTTGCACATACAGCAACCAGGCGGCAGACGCGGCAGACGCGGCGGACGCGAGCTCGGCGGTGGCGGGCCCGTCGACGACGATGACGCTGGAGGAGCGGATGGCGACGATTGCGTCTGTGGGTGAGGAGATCAACTCTGCGGAGCGGCTGGAGGAGCTGCTGGGCCGCAAGGCCAAGCCGCGGTGCTACGACGGGTTCGAGCCGTCGGGGCGGATGCACATTGCGCAGGGCATCCTCAAGGCCATCAACGTCAACAAGCTGACGTCGTCGGGCTGCGAGTTTGTTTTCTGGGTCGCCGACTGGTTTGCGCTGCTCAACAACAAGATGGGCGGCGACCTGAAGCGCATCCGTGTGGTGGGGAAGTACATGATCGAGGTGTGGAAGGCATGCGGGATGGACATGACCAACGTCAAGTTCCTCTGGTGCGCCGACTCGATTAACGAGCGGCCCGACGAGTACTGGCGCATGGTCATGGACATTGCCCGCTCGTTCACCATTTCGCGCATCAAGCGCTGCGGCCAGATCATGGGCCGCTCCGAGGGTGACGACCAGCCGGCCTCGCAGATCTTCTACCCGGCCATGCAGGCTGCCGACATCTTCTTCCTCGGCGCCGACATTTGCCAGCTCGGCATGGACCAGCGCAAGGTCAACATGCTCGCCATCGACTACGCCAACAAGATCGGCGTCCCGCCGCCGGTCGTCGTCTCGCACCACATGATCATGGGCCTCACCGGCGAGAAGATGTCCAAGTCGGACCCCAACTCGGCTATCTTCATGGAGGACGACACCGCCGCTATCCGCAAGAAGATCAAGGCTGCCTTTTGCGAGATCGGCAACATCGAGAAGAACCCCGTTCTCGAGTACTGCAAGTACATCATCTACCCCGCCGGCGTGGTCCTCACCATCGATGGCGAGGAGTTTGCCACCTACGACGCCGTCGAGGCCGCCTTTCTCGACGGCTCGCTCCACCCGGGCGCTCTCAAGCCCGCTGTCGCCGACGCCATCGACAGCCTTGTCGAGCCCGTCCGCCAGCACTTCCGCAAGGATCCGGTCGCCCGCGAGCTCCTCAAGAAGGTTCAGTCGTTCAAGGTGACCAAGTAAGGCCCTCCGCCCTCTGTGAGCCTCCAGTAAACTTGCCTGTCCCAGCCGCTTGTCCCCACACCGCTAGTCCCCTACAGCATGGGAAATTCCCTGCCGCAACCTCTGCTGACCTGTCAGGGGCCACGTGCCGTGCAGGACGCTGATCTCGACCGACCTATCACGGGCGGCGCTCCGACTCCCCGGAGTCGTCGCTGACAACGTCAAGTTCATCGTGTTCTTGGGGTATCGGTCCGGACACGGTCTGAAGACGGTCCTCAAGGAGCGGTCCGGGAACGCCCCAATGGCTTTTGTACGGTCTCAGGAACGGTCTGGGTACAGTCTCAATAACGATCTGGGTACGTTCTCGGAGCGGTCTCGGAGGTCCTGCAGTGGTGCTAGGGCGTCGCTGTGGGGGAGATACACCGTACAGGCCAACAAAGTGGTGAAAATCGAGTATTACGGGGCCATGCGGCACTGTTCCACGGTCATACCACGGCGCACCAAGCGATGGCAATCAGCACAGCTTACCATCGGGATCGTAAAGGAAGAACTCGATCTGCGCACAGTCCAAGCCGTGGTTGGACATCGACGTCAGACACGGTGACATCGTGCGTTGATGTCGCAAATGCTAAAAACTGTCAAATATTACCCCCAAACGAGCAAAATTATTCATTTTACATAATTCATGTCAGATATACACTTTAATATTGCAATTATGGTTTCTATTGCATATTTGTATGTATGCATATTTATATAAATATATAAATATATAATTTGGATTAAGACGTAAAGTCGATGCCTGGGGGAAAATGCATCATTGTGTGACTTGTCCACACAATGCCCACATCTTATGCATGTCAGTGCTACCCATGCGCGTGTGGTAGCCTTTGTGGGCCCGTCTTTGGAATGCTTGTTGTAGCCACTCCTCATACACCAAGTCTGGTCTCAATGTGCTGCGTACTGCGTGCTCCAGATGCCGAAAACCCGGTTTAATGGTGACCATTTGTCGCGCGGAGCCGACGCCGCACAACACCCAAGCTCTCGCGAGCCCCTCGGTGGTGGACACCACTACATCACATCTTGACACGGGTAGTTTATGGCGATCAGGCCTCGTTGATCGACGGAGCAGCTTTGACACTCTCCCCAGGCGGTATCACGGCCGAGAGAAGCGGCGGCGACTCCTTGGCCCTAGCGGCTGCGCGCTGTTTGAGCAGATGCCCGCCGTAAATGTAAAGGGCGATGCCCGGAACAGTCATGGCACAGGCGACAGCCTTTTGCCATGGAAAGCTCTCGTGGAAGAGCTTGACGACAAGGATGACGACGATCATGCGGCGGGCGACGTCTGCGACGGCGGCGAAGAGGGCGGACGACTTGGAGATGACGGCAAACTTGAAGAACATGCCAGTCTGCTTGGTGAGGGCGACGGCAACCATGCAGAGGATGATATACAAGTGACGGTTATCCTTGTGGCTGGCATCCGTCCACACGGCGCTGTACTCGGTCCACTCGCGCGAGATGAGCCAGCAGACGATGATGACCAGCCACGCCGAGATGCCGTTGAAGAAGGCAGCCTCAGCGACGGTCCGCATCGACGTCGACTTCTTAACGTCCTTGAGCAGAAACGAGGCAAGCACGGCCTGCGAAGCGTTGGAAAACGCAGATATAATGGCGAAGATAAAGCCGAAGAGGTGCTTCGAGCTCGTTATGCCATTGGACTCCTTGTGGTCCGACTTGTGCGAAGCAAGAACGGCTGTCGACGTAAGAAGCAGCACAACCGACGCCGCATGGTACCGCGTTAGCTCTTTTTTGAGGAAGATTCGCGACTCAACGACGTTGAACACAATGTTCGTCGACTTGAGCAGCATGTAAGTCGAGCCGGGCAGCCAGTTGATGGCAAAGGCGAGCGTAATCATGTGGACCGAGTCGAGGACGCCCATGGCGCAGAGCTTGGCCGTCAGCTTGAGCGTTAGCGGGACCCGTCCATCATCGACCTCGTGCGTCAGCTTGTGCCCGAGAATGACTCCGAGATGGACCGGCCAGCCCGAGGTCATCAGCACCGCCGTCAGCCACGGGAAGACGTAGCCCCAGTGGTCAAGCAGCTTGGTCACCGTTGGCGGTGTCGCATACATGGCGATGAAGCACATCGTGAGCACCACAATCACGGCCTTGCCACCATCCGAGCCCATTTGCCTTGGCCTCTGTCCTCTGACAAGATGATGATGCGGTGCCCATTGTCCATGATGATATGTTGTTGTCGCAGGGGGGAGAGGGGTCATGCCGAGCGAGTCATCCCCCACCGCCGCACCCCATCCATACACCGCCATCCCCATCCGCATTCGCATCCGCATCCCCATCAATACGCCCCCTTTGCAATGAGTCCAGCACCACAACCAGGCCCCCTGCCCCTCCCCCTCCCCTCCCCCCTCCCCCCCCCTAGGCGGTGGCGTGCCGGTCTCCTGTCCGTCCCCGACCACGACAGGTGCTGCTTCCCTGCTCCGGTCCCATCCCCCCCCTCTCTCCCCCCTCATCCCCTTCCCCCCATGCCCCTCCCCTCTCTCCTCCACCCTCCACATACCCTATGGCAACAAAGTGGAGTCCTCCTCCCTCCCGTCACCATCCCCGTCTCCCCCCCCCCCCCGTCTCCCACTGCTGCCTTGCAAAGAGCCACTGCTCCCGTGCACATCTTTGCAATCTTCACTTTTCATCACGCCGCTTTTTTCCCCCTCACCCAACCACCCCACCCATCCATACCCATCCATACCCATCCATACCCATCCATATCCATCCATATCCATGCCTGGCACATCCCCTCCGTCCATCGGCGCCCCCAAGCAGCGGCGACCGACAATCATCGCAGCGAACAACCCGGCCGGACAGAGGGCAATCACAGTTTGGTGGAGAGAATGGCCTTGTACGTGTCCTTGGGTAGGTTGACCTTGCCCATGGCGCGCATCCGGGCCTTGCCGCGCTTCTGCTTCTTGAGCAGCTTGTCCTTGCGCGTCCGATCGCCGCCGTACAGGTGACCGATGGTGTCCTTGCGGAAGGCCTTGATGGTCTCGCGAGCGACGATACGGCCGTTGAACGAAGCCTGGATCTTGATCTCAAACAGCGTCCGCGACATGGCCTCCTTGAGCTTGGAGACGTACTTGACGCCCATGGCGCGCGCCTCGTCGCGATGGGCCACAAACGAAAGTGCCTCAACCGGCTCGCCGTTGAGCATGACCGTCACCAGCCCGAGCGGTGCCTTGGCGTAGCCTGCGGCCTGGTACTGGAACGACGCGTAGCCGCCGGTCCGCGACTTGAGCTCGTCCACAAAGTCCGTGACGACCGAAGCGAGCGGGAGGGCGACAGCGACCTCGAGCGCGTCGCCACCGACGGTAGCGGTCTCGGTCACCTCACCGCGCCGGCGGAGGACAAGGTCCATCACGCCCGAGAGCCGGTCGGCCGGGACAAGAATGGTTCCCGTCACCCGCGGCTCGTACGTGCCCACGATCTTGCCCTCGGATGCCGGCCACGCTGCACCAGTCTCGACAAGCACCTCCTCGCCGCCAGCAAGAACCACCCGGTACGGCACCGACGGCGCCGTGAGGATAACGTCGGCTCCGTGCTCGGACTCGAGCCGCTGCCGAAAGACGTCGGCGTGGAGGAGGCCGAGGAAGCCGAGCCGAAAGCCCGAGCCGAGTGCGGCTGTGGCTGTTTTGGCCACAGAGACCGCCGGATCGTTGAGCGCGAGCCGTGCCAGCGCCGACGCCAGGTCCTCGTACTCATCCGGCTCGCCCGGATACAGGCCAGCAAAGACCATCGGTTCGCCACCGATGCCAAGCGCAAGCCGCTGAGCAGTTGTGACTCGCTCAGCGCCTCGGTAAGCGCCTCGACGTGCTCCGGCGGCGCAAGCAGCGTGCCAGCAACCTGAACACCGGCGTCCTTGACGCCAGTGGCGGCAAAGCCGGCCCGCCCGGCCCCGAGCACTGGACATGGCTGCTCGTGCGGATGGAGGGTGCCAACCTCGCCGAGTGTAAGCTTGAACGGCTTGCGCCCAGCAGCAGAGCCGAGCGCGAGCGGCGCAAGCGCTGTCCCGGCCGAGAGCTCGCCGGCCATGACCGCCACCGACGCCACAATGCCACGGAATGTGTCGTAACGCGAGTCAAAGGCGACCGCGAGCGGAAGATCAGCCAGGTGCGGCGGGAGCGGGAGCGGAGATGGCGGCGGGATAGCACGGACCAGAACGTCGAGCAGCTCCGGCACGCCCTCGCCGGTCTTGGCCGACACCAGACAAATGTCTGGCGACTCGGGGTCGATGCCGAGCGTGGCTTCGAGCGCCTCGAGAGTGCCGTCGATGTCGGCCGCCGGCAAGTCGATCTTGTTGAGGACTGGAACAATGGCAAGGCGGGCAGCAGCTGCGAGCCGGGCCACAGCAAGCGTCTGAGCCTGCACGCCCTGCGCCGCGTCGACAAGCAGCAGGACGCCGTCCACGGCCGCCAGCGAGCGCGCAACTTCAAGGCCAAAGTCGGCGTGGCCGGGCGTGTCGATGAGATTCAGCACCTTGCCACCATACCGCAACGTCGCCGAGTTGGCTTTGACCGTGATCCCGCGCTCCTGCTCCACCTCGAGCGTGTCCAGCGCTTGCTCCCGCCCGCCGCGCCGCCGACCCTCTTCGCCGCCACACGCGTCAATGATCCGGTCTGCCAGCGTCGACTTGCCGTGATCAATGTGCGCCAGAATGGCAAAGTTCCGCACTTCGCCCAGTGCCACCGCCCCGCCCTCGTCCACCGACGCCGCCAGCCCATCGGACGCACTGCCCGCCGAGACCTCGCCAGCCGCTCTA
Source organism: Thecamonas trahens ATCC 50062 (assembly GCF_000142905.1). NCBI lineage: Eukaryota > Apusomonadida > Apusomonadidae > Thecamonas > Thecamonas trahens. The sequence goes on from NW_013657617.1 coordinate 53,058, forward strand.
CTCACCGCGCCCGTCGCATGCCGCATCCATGTTGCCCTCCACAGCGCCGTCCGTGTTTGCGCCACCACACGACCCACCCGGCGGAACATAGTCGTCTGTGTGGAGTATGTGGGGGGGGGGGGAGTGCGGGAGAGCGAGGTGTGCGAGGCGGGGGAGGGAGAGCGAGAGGCAAAGGTGACGGAGAGACGGATCCCAGTGATCCCACAGCCGAGAGCCATGGCACAGACAAGACGGACCACGTGGGCACATGGTATGGTCACACTGGTGGTGGTAGTAGTGGTGGTGAGATGGTTGGGGAAGACGCCTCATGCGGGTCGATGAGGATGAGTTGATCGATACGATAGGAGGACAATGTCCACATCTGTCCCTCCCTCCAAGCCCCCCCCCTCCCCCACCCCCCCTGTATGACACCAATGGGGTGAGTGTGGCACCCTCTCCCGAAAAGAAACCCAGCCACCCCCTTCCCCCCCCCTCCCCTTCCGCCCAGTAGTCCATCACCACCACAGGCACCTCCCCCCCACCCACCCACTCGCTCCCCCCCTACCACCACACTCTCACCCCCACCCATGGGCAACACCACCTCAACCCTCCCCCCGGGAGCCGACGAGGTGGAGACCATGCACCAAGTACGCCCCCCTCCCTCCCTCCCTCCCCCTCCCCCCTCCCTTCCTC